>NC_062561.1:220848875-221155125 GCF_022837055.1 Prionailurus viverrinus
ACACTATCTTCTGCATACAGAGCCAATTATGATATGCATTATTGTAAGTAATAAAATGTTTTACTAATCAAACATTTATGTGGATCAGACATTTTTATGCAATGGCAATTATAAGGAAAAGAATCAGGTTACCAGTGACAAATGGTCTTAATTAGAGTTGAACATGTCTGGATTAGTCGTATTTTGTGTTCCTACTTAAAGTATTCTTTCTTTAGAGGGACTTAGATTACTTTTACAATTTATTTACATATTTTAAGATTCTAGCTAAGAACTATTATTCTTACTTGGTACTCTATTTTGATGACATGGTTATATTACTAATATAGGAATTTAAAGAACTAAACTTATTTGATTGATGGGTAGAGGTATCTAAATAGCAATGAAGTTTTTACTAGCATAAAGAATTATAAAACATTATGAATTCTGATTTGTATTTATAATTTAGAGAGTCACTTGGCTTAGATTATTTACACAGCAAACATATCACTAAAGGTCTCATAAATAATACAGAAAACTCAGAGTAATCTTTTTCTTATTGGATTGATATTTGACTCAGTCTGCACAAGTAAAAATCCTGTGTCAATAGAAGAATATCTCAATTAGGTTTATGGATATGTATATTAAAACTAGATATTTTGATTACTGAAATATTTCATAATTTACAATTTTAGTAGGACTTTTGGCATTTGATAATTTGTTATAACTATAAAAGTAGCTAGAGAAGGGTATTTTTCTCTCTCTCTTTCTCTACCTCTCTCTCTCTCTCTCTCTCTTTCTAACAAGGGAAGACAGGTCCTCCTGCCACCCCCACTATCTGAGAGTGGAGCATTTCTATGAAAGCTTTCATAAGTTGAAATGGTATAAAGTGAAGAAGCAATTATCATTAATTTATGTGGAAAAAAATTTTTATCACTCCAAGATCCCCCCCACCCCAAAATAACCTCTTAGGCTTTTTTGATATATTAGGATGTGTCTTGCTGGCAGACACAAAATAATTCAAGGTAAAGCACACATACAGAGCCAGGTCAAAGCTCTGGCAGCTTGTTGGCGGGATGCTGAGTGTAGGTCCCAGGGAAAGAGCATGGCGGTGCCACTTTCACTGCTGCTGCTGGGGTGCACACTGCTCTGTAAGGGCTCACTGCAAAACAAATGCTGAATGTTATTCTGCCTCACACTTTATTTGTCAATGGAAAAATCCCCTTTGTATTTCCTTTGGTTAACAAAAACAGGTATAAAAGTCTTTCGTAAAAGTGAAGTGGCTTATCGAGCTTTTTAAAAGTGGGAAGTATGTGTATAATAATAAAATTTATGACCTGAGTTTGATATTTTATCAAGGGCCATATTTATTCAACATAGTAATGAATATTCTAGCCACAGCAATTAGACAAGAAAAAGCAACGGGGCATCTATATTGGTTAAAAAAAAAAAAGTTAAACTGTTAACTGTTTGCAGATGACATGATACTATACATAGAAAATCTGAAAGACTCAACCAAAAAGTTCCTAGAAGTAATAAATGAATTCAGTAAAGCTATAGTATACAAAAGTAATAGCCAAACATTGGTAATGCTTCTATACACTAATAACAAAGTAGCAGAAAAAGAAATCAACAAAACATTTCCATTTACAATAACATCAAAAACGGGGTACCTGGTTGGCTCAGTCAGTAGAGCATGTGACTCTCAGTTTCAGGGTTGTGAGTTCAAGCCCTGCATTAGGGATGGAGCCTAATTAAAACAAAACAAAACAAACACCAATAAGAGTAAACTTAATCAAAGAAGTGAAAGACTTGTACTCTGGAAAATACAAAACACTGATGAAAGCATTTAAATATGACAAATGGAAATATATTCCATGCTCATAGATTGGAGGAATTTGTATTATTGAAATATCCATAATACCAGAAACAATATACAGATTCAATGCAATCTATATCAAAATACCAACAACAGTTTTCACAAAACTAGAATAAATGACATTAAAATTTGCACGGAACCACAAAAGACCTCAAATACTCAAAGTAATCTTGAGAAAGAAGAACAAAGCTAAAGGTATCATAATTCCAGATTTCAAGTATTACTACAAAGCTGTTATAATCAAAACAATATAATACTGGCACAAAAATAGACATAGATCAATGAAACAGAATAGAGCACCCTGAAATAAACTCATGCTTATATGGTCAGCAATTTATGACAAAGGAGGCAAGAATATACAATGGAGAGAAAAGTTTCTTCAGTAAATGGTGCTAGGCAAACTGGACAGCTATTTGAAAAAGAATGAAACTGGACCACATTCTTATACCATCTACAAAAATAAACTCAAAATGGATTAAAGACTTACATTTGATACCTGAAACCATAAAAACTATCAAAGACAACACACACAGAAATTACTCTGACATAGTCATGGCAATGTTTCCAAAATAAAAAAAGCTTTTGCAGAGCAAAGAAAACCATCAACAAAACAAAAATGCAACCTCCTGAATGGAAGAAGATATTTGCAAAAGATATATCTGATAAGGGGTTAATATCCAAAATGTATAAAGAACTTATATAACTCAACACCAAGAACAAAAACAAAAATAAACAAACAAAAACACAGCAATCCAATTAAAAAACAGGCAGAGGGCCTGAATAGACATTTTCCCACAGAAGGCATACAGGTGGCCAACAGACGTGAAAAGATGCTCAACATCACTCATCATGAGGGAAATGCAAATCAAAACCACAATGAGATATCTTCCACAACAAGATACACCTGTCAGAATGGCTAAAATAAAAAGACAAAAAATAATGAATTTGGCAAGTATGTGGAAAAAAAGGAACCCTTGTCCACTACTGGTAGGAATGTAAATTCATGCAGCCACTGTGGAAAGCAGTATAGAGGTTCAGGAATGCCTAGCTGGCTCAGTTAGAACAATATATGACTCTTGATCTCAGGGTCATGGGTTCAAGACCCACACTGTGGGTAGAGATTACTTAAATGAATAAATAAAAACTTAAGAAAACAGTATGGAGCTGCATAAAAAAATTGAAAATAGAAATAGCTTATGATTCAGTAATTCCAATACTGGGTATTTACCCAAAATAAATGAAAACACTAATTCAAAAAGATATATGCAGCTCTGTGTTTATTGCAGCATTATGTGTAATTGTCATGATATGGAAGCAAGCCAAATTCATTGGTAGATGAATGGATAAAGAAGATACAGTATATATACATAATGCCATATTATGCAGCTTTAAAAAAGGACAAGATTGTGCCATTTCCAACAACATGAATGGACTTAAATTGCATTATGCTAAGTGCAATAAGTCAGACTGAGAAAGGCAAAAACACGTATTGGTCTATTTCTGAATTTTTTTTCTTAACATAAGAAACAAGGTAAGGAACACACTACAACTGATTCTATATAGATTTATACTAGAGTTCCTATTCATTTCCGTAAGGCAAGAAATCAGAACAATTAGAAATATGTATAACTGCCCTTTGACAAATGGCACGATTATTTACAAAGAAAGCCCTATGCATTTTAGATTCCACATGTAAGTGATATGGTATTTGTGTTTCTCTGACTTATTTCACTTAGCATATTACCCTGTGGGTCCATTCATGTTAACTAACACACAGAACAGAAATAATCTCATAAATATAGAGAATAAATGGGTGGCTGATGGTGGGGTGGTGATGGGCAAAATAGATGAAGAGAATTAAGATGTACATGATTCCAGTTATTGAATAAGTCACAGGGATAAAAAACCAAGGCATAGGGAATACAGTCAATAATATTGTAATAACAGTGTGCAGTGACAGACGTTGACGATACTTAGGTAGTAAGCACTGTGTAATGTATAGAATTGTGGAATCACTGTGTTGTACACTTGAAACTAATATAACATCGTTCCTCAACTATACTTCAATTAAAATATAAAGGCCAATGGAATCTGTAAAAGCTATTAGAATCAATAAGTGAATTTAGCAAATAAAAGTCAATATACAAAAAAGTTACATTTTTAGATACTAGAAGCAAAACTTAGAAATTATTTCCAGATAGAAAATATTTTTAAAATAATTTAAAATAGCACTCAAAAGTATAAAATATTTAATAATATGTTAAACAGAAGATATGCCAAAACATCACCAGGCTACTTTAAATTATTGACAGAAGATACTAGAGAAGACCCAAATAAATATAGAAACAGAATGAGCTAATGAATTAGAAAATCTGATATTGTTTACATGTCAGCTCCCAACAAATTGATCTGTGGATTTATTGAATTCACAAAAAAAATCCAAAATTATTTTTTGTACAAATGGACGTTGCTTGTAATATTTATATAACAAATTAAAAGACCTAAAATAGCTAAACAATCTTGAAATGATGAATAGAGGTCTCTGGGTGGCTCAGTCAGTTAAGCGACTGACTTGGTTTTGGCTCAGGTCATGATCTCATGTTTGCTGAAACTGATCCCCATGTCAGGCTCTGCACTGACAGCATAGAACCTGCTTGGGATTCTCTCTCCCCTGTCTCACTGCCCCTCCCTTGATCATGTGCATTCACACACATGCTGCCTGTAAATAAATAATTTAAATAAACAAACTTAAAATATAAAAAGAAATTATGAATAAACTTGATTCTAATAATTAATATAAAACTACAATAACCACTAGAGTGTGGCATTTGTATAAGGGAAATCAAATCAATGAAGCAGAAAAGAAAACCAAAGATAATCATACATTTATTTTCAACAAAGATGCCTAGGCAGTTCATTGATATTTGGATAACAGAGAAAATTAACAAATCTTGAACCTTACTGTATACCAGACTCTAAAATTAAAGATGGGTATCAGGCTCTGTGCCAACAGCTCGGAGCCTGGAGCCTGCTTCAGATTCTGTTTCTCTCTCTCTCTCTCTCTCTCTCTCTCTCTCTCTGCCCATCCCCTGCTCCTGCTCTGTCTCTGTCTCTTAAAAATAAATAAACATTAAAAAATATGTTTAAATTAAAGATGGGTCGTATGCCTAAATCAAAACAGTGACACTATGAAACTTCTAGAAGAACACATCAAGCAATATTTTCATGGTAAGGAAGGATTTTTAATGAGAATACCTAAATCACTACAAAGAAAATTTGCTAAATTGACTTCATTAATACAAAAACATCTGATCACCAGAGCCACCACCAACAAATGAAGTACCAGCCATAGAGTTAGGGAAAATACTCACAAGAGATATATCTGACTCTTATATAATAGTGCTAATGAATTCTCAGAAATCAGTAATTAATGTTAAAAAAATAGATCCTAAATAGGCCCCCCAAAATGAATATTTCACAAAAGAAGATAAAAGAATGGTCAATAAGGAAATGAAAGATATGCAACATCATTTAATCATGAAGGAAATGTAACCACATGAAATATCACCACACACTAGGATGCTAAAATAAAAGATCCTGGCAGGATAACTTGGATGTGCTGGAGAAAAACTGAGACTTCCTGCCTTTCTGGAAAGAGCATAAAATGGTTGGAACATTGTGGAATAGTCTGATGGTATTTTTTAAAAATAAAGTTAAAGATAAATCTATTCTATAACCCAGTATTCTCATTCCTACATATTTAGCCCAGAATGAAAAACAAATCAACAGAACAATTTCTACAGGAGTAATTGTTATACAGATATCCCTACAGCCAAAATAGGAAACAAACAAAATGCCCAGCAAAAGGGAAATAGAAAGAGAAATTACACTGCAGGAAAACTCCAGACACACAATTGTGTATAAAAGTTTTATTCAAAATAGACAAAATCATGAAATACGCTAAATGTCTGCTAATAGTTTATTATATGAACAAATACTTTAAACATACGATGGAATACTATCCAGCAATAAAATAGAGTGCATTTAAGTGCATGCAATTAAGTGAAAAGAGTCAAACAAAAGAGAGTACATACAGAATGATTGTATGAGGAGATAAAAGTATACCATTTTGTAAAAAAAAAAAAAAAAAATCAAACCTGAAATTACTTAGCATAGTGGAAGTTGACTAGAAGATGTTTGGTTTGACAGAGATCTAAATCTTGCTTGGGTTTTGATCACATTTACCTAAACTCAATAAATCATGCCTACCATGTATGCACTTTAATTTATGTAAATTTTACCCAAAATAAGTGATTCATAAGGTTATTTGCTTTCATTTAGAAAATACTGGAGCTGGAAATTAACATTAGATTTTTGTCAGAAATATATTACTTTTAGTAAGTAATAAAAGACAATTTAAATTGAATAGTATTTACTGCAATATTTGTATATTGAAATGTTTACAATTCAAAGATCTCTGTTAACAATTCAAAATAATTTAAATAATGAGGAAATAAAAGCTATAATTCTTTAATTTTGATGAATACATTAGTAGATCCATCTCAGTGGATTTTGTATTGTAAATGTATAGAATTTGATTTATCATTTGACAACCAAAAGTTTCAAAAAGTTGAGCATCTTTGGATTCTATTTTGCTTTTTAAAAAGAATCAATTTCAGCTATTTTCATGATAACCTGTTTGATCACACATTTTTTAAGAAGGAAAGATTGACAGATAAAGCATTTTAAAAGGACAAAAACATTAAGATAATTTGATGACTTCATTGATGCCATTAATCTAATTTCCTTGAAACTATTCAGTTGACCACTGTGCACTAGAAACTAAGGTTTGTAAGTGGCCTCTGCAAGCTTGAATGTAATTTCGCACATGAAATATAATACAGTAATGGAATTTAAAAAATATATCTATTTTGTTTATAAATATTGCTATTGTGGTGTCATGAGTTTTATTTTATTTTCTTTTATTTTTGTGTGTCAAATTTCAAGACATTGTGTTTCTAACACCATTTGCCTTTATTGTTTTAAAATTTCCTTAATTCTTATGTAAAATATGTGGCCTTGTTTAAAGTCATTTTCATTTTTAGACCTACTTTTGTTGATTTTTAATATTTCATGTTGCCAGCATATAATCAGAATGGTGATATTCCATTGGAATTTACTGAGGGCTGACCTATACTCTTTTTCACACACAATTTTTCAAAAAATCACATTATATCTGAAAAAATTATTTCTTCTGTGTAAAATTCCTTCTTGTAAAATTCAAACTCAATCACTCATGCATTAAAAATGATAAATTGTATTGGGATTTGAGATGTAGTAAATTTCTGACTAAATTTTCCTTTTACCTATTTTTCCATATTTTATAATTTGGCCTACTAACAGTTGTTTCTTTATAGATATTTGAGTTTTTATTATTTTCCATATATTCATTATTATAATATCTGTGTAGCATCTTTATGAAATGTCTGTTGGTTATGTTTTTTAAATTTGCGTTTGTCTGACAGAGAAGATGCTACCAATCAGATTCTTTGTCACCTCATTGTCAGTTTTAATTGGCCTTTCTTCTACATTCAACATTTTCTATACCTTAAGTTTTAAGTATGTTTCTTGAACACACCATTACTTAATATTAAAATTCAGTCTGAAAATCCATCATTTATTAGTAAATTCAACCCATTTTTATTTACTATTTTTACTGTCATTGAGATTCATTTCTTGCAAATAAGTGTTCTCTTCGATATACTTTTTTCTTTCTCCTTTCTTGCATTTAATATAAAAGATCAAAGATTTTTTTTTGCTTATTTCAAATTATGTAGGTGTGGATATAATATAAAATTCACTGAGATTATCTGATTTTCCACTGAGAAAAATGATTTTTTTCACCTGATTATTCCTCTACAGTACTTGTTTATACTGTAAAATTTCTACAAACCATCTTGCAATACAATTAGATGTTATCAGTGGTTTTAACATTTTTAATGTAAACTTAAGTCATGGAATACTTCCATATTAATCTTTATATTACCCTATAATTTGCCTAATATTCTGGAATAGAATTCATACAAAATTGTTTTTAAGTAAAATTTTACTAAAGGTAAATGCACTTAGATTTATTCCTAAGAAAGGATATATAAATAACTTTAAAATATAGCTTTTTAGAATCAAATGTTAAGAGCAAAAAATTATATTAAGCATTACCAGAGCATATTATGTTATACTGATGACATAAATAGCTAATTCTACAGTGGATAAGGATAAATTTTATGTTCAGGATTTTAATAGTTTTCTTCTAGACATAGTTGCCCAAACTATTGCAAAATATGATGTGTTGCCTAAGTCTGTGGTAAGTCTTTGAATCCAGTAGATATCATTGCACGATTAATATTGGAAAGCATTTCAACTTTATGCTAAGAGGTTAAGTGAATGAACTGTTAATATCATGCTTAACCGTGAGATTTTTGTGACCATAAGTGCTATGCCTAGGCCTCCTATTAGAGGTCCCTGGGTGTCTCCATCAGTTGAGTGTCCTACTCTTGGTTTTGGCTCAGGTCACAATCTGGCAGTTTGTGAGTTCGAGCCCGGCCTAGGGCTCTGTGCTGATAGCACATAGTGCTGATAGGAGTCTGCTTGGGATTCTGTCTCTCGCTCACTCTCTGCCCCTCCCCTGCTTGCTTGTGCATATGCTCGCTCTGTCCCTCTCTCTCTCTCAAAATAAATATATAAACTTAAACAAAATTAAAAGTAAATAAATAAAAGTAGCTATGTAGGTTATCCCTTAAGAGTAAAAATGTTCCTGAAAACCTATGGAAATCAGAAGCACCTGGGTGGCTCAGTGGGTGAGTGTCCAACTTCGGCTCAGGTCATGACCTCATGGTTTGTGGATTGGAACTCAGTGTCAGGCTCTGTGCTGACAGCTCAGAGCCTGGAGCCTGCTTCAGATTCTGTGTCTCCTTCTCTCTCTACCCCTCCCCCACTCGTGTTCTGTCTCTCAAAAATAAATGTAAGAACAAAATTAAAAAAAATACTATGGAAATCATGCATGTAAAAAAACAGTGCTTCAATATGAATTATACTGATAATTGACAGTGGTTACCTTGATACAACAAATGAATTCCCTATGTATGAAAAATTTCACATCATTTACATCATTTCTTTTACAGCCTGAGAATTCCTCAACTGCCTGGTGAGAGATCATAAGTATGCTTGTTTCAGTGGGTTGTGATGTGGACAGGTGGGATTAGAATCCTTAGCTTTACATTACAAGCAGCAGAATTTTTGTTACTTTCCTTTTGAAAATGTGCAAATAGAAATATGCAATTTGAGTAAGTGAGAAGAAAGGATTCTAACACAACTTTCACAACTTTCATGTGTTGTTTTCTCAGAAGTTCCATACTATATTAGTAATCATGCATCCCCAAAATCACTATCCTGATCTTAAAAAAAACGTTGTCATATTTTTATTTTACCTTTGCTTTGTAGAGACAGGCAAAATGTTAACTGTATCTGCTATTACACTCATTCACACATGAATTTTAAAAATCATAAAATTATTTTTTTCTCAATTGTTGATTCATTTCTTAAGTTTTGCTTGTGTTCTTGTTTTTCAGTAGTATGGTGGAAATATGGCTTATACATTTTGTTATGTTCAAATTATATCTTCATTAGAAATAGATTAGAAATCTATTATGAAATCTATTATGAAATCTGTTAGAAATCTATTATGATTAGAAATCATTAGAAATAGATTAGAAAAGAAGTATGCACACTTAGAGTTAGGTTTGTCATTAATACTGCTTTTAAAGGAAAAAAAGTGATACAATTATTTTATTATGTGCTTCAATTCCTATTTACAGTTCCTAGAAGTGAATTAATTTTGGCATTAAGTATTAATGTAAACCTTATAAATTTGAGAACTGTTCTAAAATAGTTACTCATTACCTAAATTCAAATTTCCATTTCTTATATTCTTGTTCTTTATTCTTTTTTTTTCTTTTGCACTGAAGGGATGCAAAGCATGAAATTAATTATTTTCAAATTAAATTTACTTCTCATTTGGCTTTCTCTAATCTTAATCCTATTGAATCAATATTTTTCTTTGCAGCCATGAGTGCTCTGACAATTTTTTGCTTATGTACATTTTTTTAAAAGTTTGAATCAGGCATATGCAGATGGAATGTTAGAACCCCATAAAATGATTTTATGTTCTGCCTAAAGAGCTCATTAACATTGACTAGCTCACAATTTATTCAATAGTTTTAATTTGTTTATTCATTTGACCTTAAAGCTGTTTGTTTTCTTACGCATTTGTTTAATTCTCTGGGCCTTTATTTCTTCATTGTGCCTCTTCATTCATACATTCATCATTGATTTAGCAGCTCAAAACATTCATAAAAAGTATAGTTGTTCACAGAACATCTAATGTTGGAGAGATTCATTATGTTGACATTTTATAGTCTTTCCAATTATACTTTCTTCACTGGTTGTCCTCAAGTATCCTATTTATCTTTGTAAGTACTTTCCTTAACTTTACAGAAGCTTTTCATCAGGAATTCATTTTCAGGCTTTATTAAAATCAGGCATGTATGATACTTCCCATTTTCAAAGTGTATAGTAATATTTTCTCTCTTATTGCTTATACCACTTAGCAAAACCAAAAAAGGGAAACGATTGTGTTTAATATCTCATTGCAAATAAGCTTCAGCACTTTAGTTTTAAAAATATCTATATTAGGATAGGTATTTCTGTAATGAATTAAACTTTTAAAATACCACACGTATATCCTTTTACTTTCACTGTTTTCTTCCTCTTTGACGTGATTAGTCCTATAAAGGTGAGTATAATATTTATGTTACATGCTAGAGCAGACATGGTGCTTGTTAAAACACCAAAGGTATTCAATGAAGAATATCCTCTTCTCTGTTGGGAAAGTAGAACAAAGTACACAATTTCACATTAATAACTAAATAACTGAAACTTGCAAAGACTTACGTAACTGGGCAACTTCATTTCATAATACACACCTCCAGGATCAGGCATTTTTATGCACCCAGGGAAAACTTTAGGTGAAAGAACAACTTTTGATGAAAAATGGTTTTTCTCAAATCAAAATCATCCCACATGCTTTCTCCTCATATCGAATGGATGGGGAGGTGTCCTGAGTATGCTCAGGTATACTCAAATGTAACAACCACTAAGTTATTCCATTTCCCCATGTTAGGAGTGAATAAATTGTTTGAGAGAGAACAGACGTGTTTAGAAAATAATATTCTTCCTCATGAAAACCAGGAGTGGAGAAAAGATGCTCTTCAATTATTGTTCCCCAACTTTCTATTCTCATAAACCTCTGGGCTTTGGGATTAAGCCTATGGCTTAGACACATGGTTAACCTGGTTAGGGGTGAAAATGGCTAGTAGGAGGACAGATCTGGATTAGTATTTGTGAGAACATTTCTCCTACACCGGTCCACTGCACTTTTGCATACCTTCCTGGACAATGTGAGACAACCTGGATATTTGCTCCTAAAACTCTCTGAAATATAAGAACAGTACAGTGATCAAATTAACTCCAAAGCCACTGTCTTTCCAAGGCTGTAAATTCACTTTCTGTTCTACTTCTCTTCCAAAATTATGTCCAGTTGTTTTTTTGTTTTTTTGTTTTTTCATGAAAGCTCGACAGAGATTGTGCAATAATGGAAATATCATGGTAGTCTAAAAATCAGATGCAAATGCTAATCTGCTGATAAAAATGCCAGTAAATAGATATGGTTTATTTGAATATACATATATGACTCTAATATCACATACCCTAGTGAAATTAAATTCTAAATGTTAAATGCTCTTTAGAGTTAGATCACAAAACAGAGGAAGAATCCAACATCAATTTCCCTTTCATCTATGAGTTCCCATTAAAAATGAAACAAGAAAGAAAGAAGGAAAGAAAAAAAGAAAGAGAAAGAAAGAAATGGAAGGAAGGAAAGGAAGGAAGGATGGAAGGAAGGAAGGAAGGAAGATAGACAATCTATAATCTGTCTTCTTCATCTTTGCTCCATCTCAGACTTGGGAATTCTCAATGCCTATGTAGAATCTGGCCTTTTCAGTATCCATATAGAGGGGTGACTCTCATAGAGATCTGAATATTTCCTCCAGGGATTCAGAAAGTGTTTTTATTTCTCTGTTGCTTATGTATCTCACTTTGAAAGAATCCAAAGAATTAGTAGGTCACAAGAGAGTATTACTACCCTGGATTTATGTCTTCCACATCTGGCAATCCACAAGGTACATAGTACCTAATCCAAATACCATAAATACAATTTTGTTCCCAGGAACTTGCACTTAATATTTCCTAAAGCTTTAGGATAATATCACCTGAACGTAAGGGGATCCGGGAAGAAGAAGAAAATCTTGGTTTCAGATTCACCAAATCAATAATCAGTGGATACACACTGTTTTGAATCCACAGTCTAAGGGTTTTAAATTCAGTTGGGAGAAATTCTTAACAAAAAATTTGTATTTATATGATACATATGTACTACCTCTAGGGTGATTCCACCTATGCTTAATCCTGTAATTTCCATTTCCCTTTAGGCCCTATTTCTAACATGACTATACTGGACTTCTTGTAAATTCTATGAAGTGACATAGCACCTCTCCTATTTTTGACCAGGCTATTTAGTCCTGCATGGCAGTGGAATTCCTTAGGACTATGAAACCTGACTTAGGAAACCTTTCTCTGTCATTCATACCTAAGCATTCAAGAGTCACCTTCAGACCATGCACTGGGCAATGGCATTTCAGCATATTCAGCCACCACCATAAAACCAAGGTCAGTTAGAGCTTTCATTTTCCTACATTGAGGGTCCCTGTGGAGGAAGCTACTTATGGCTGGTGATCCTGATCTTCTTAGCACTAAGTTTACAGTTGAGACTTCAGCAACACATATGATCACATCACAACTTGGCTGACTTTGACTGAAAAGCAGTTAACATTGTTCAGCACCCAGACCCCTCTCCCAATACACATAAAGCCCTCTGCCCTTTACAATCAGGGGTCTACCTCTGACATGTATGCTTGAGAGAAGTTGTGGTTTTTTGCTAAACTGCAGGAATCTATATTTTGAAGTGGGCCACACCTACCAAAATCTCTCCAGACCCATGACTTTGCTTGCCCATGTCTTCTATGCACCAGAAATGGGTAAAGCCACAAATATGGACCCTGCAATCAAATTCCTGCCTTAAATTAGCTTGTGACTATCATCTCGGGTGCCTGCTACCAACTGTTGAGGTTGCATATTCTTTGTGACTCTGTTTATGTGTTCGCTCATGGTCCTTGCTGAAGTTCAGGCTGCAGAAGTCTCAGCTTAGGTAGCCAGCCTCTACAGAAAGAGCCCTTTGTGTGTAGACTAAGCTATCATCTGCTGTAGTCCTTCTCTAAAGTCCAAGGAGCTTGTGGCTGGCTTGAAGCTTCATGCACACTCCCCAGATACTAAAAATTAAACCAAAATCCATGAAATTGTATACTTATGAGGTGACTTTTGCTGTATATAATTAGAACCTTAATTTTAAAAAAAGAATGATGTAGCAAAACAAACAAGAAACAATCTGAAGGGACAGAGAGACCAATCGTTGCCAGGGGCTGGGAGTGGGGGAAAGGATTGATTACAAAGGGACATTAGGGGACGATTTAGGGTTAATGAAAATGTTATACTACTTGATTATATTGGCATCTCAGGATTATACACACATTTTAAGGAATTCATGGAATTCTACATTTAAATAACAAAATTTACCATATGTAAGTTATACATCAATTAATCCAATTAAAACAACAACAACAGCAAAACCATTACAAGGATCTATCAACCCCAAATTTAAAAACAATATAACGCCCCCCCCCCCCAAAAAAAAAACTTGCCAATGCACTAAAGTCTAGGCTTTGTAATACACAACTTGGAACAACAGAAATCTGCCCCTGGGTAACTTTTGCTCTCCAGAAGCTTGCTCTTCTAGTTTGTTGATCAATTTTCCCAGCATTTGTACAAAAGGTTGGAGTAATAGAAAGGAGCAAAATTAATAGGGCCTCTATTTCCTGCACATGGTTTTAATAATTCAAGTAATGGTGCAGAAGAGTGGCTAATGAATATTTTTATTAATATGAAGACCTTTATTTACAAGAAGATCCAATTTGGAGGACATGCTTTGAATAACCCAGTAGGTAATCTTTACTCCTAACAATAAAACCCAGGAGGGTTTTTTTTTTTTCCCCTAATATATTTGGTTTGAAATCCTGGGGCGAACCTGTACTTTGACCTTTTGTTTTTCAACCATCCTCTTCTCTTCAGGCATGAGGGGAAGCAGCTAAACATCTGTTCATTTTCTTTAGCCATCAGTTGCAGTTGTCTTTCAAGAGAAATAGTTTCTCTTGCAGACTCTTTACATTCCCCAAGCTTCTTTCTGTGCAATTTCCTTTTCTTTCTTTTCTTTTTCTTTTTTTCACTGCGTTAGGCTCAATAGATGTTTCTCTTGCTGCTCACTGTGAGAACCCTCGCCATTTGCTGTGTCTTTCAGCATCCCAGCCCTGCAACCTACAAACTACTCTTGCTGTAACCTGTCCAGGAGCTGTACCCTGCTTACAGGCACTTGATGCGCTATGTCTAAGGCAGTCGTCTCACACCCAAAGCCATGCCTTCAGTACCCCTTCACCTCTGCACACAAGGGTTTCTGTTTTATAGAAACATAGCAGGTAGAAGTCCCAACTCAAGTGCTTCTGAATACATTCATACAGCTGATCATGTGCATATCTACTTACCCACTTCACACATTTACACTGCTATACATTTTATCCCTGCTGCTTTTTCCTGCTGCCTGAATACACTATATCAGTTAGAATTCAACCAGAGGAGCACAACCAGGAGGAGACAGACACATATGCACTTGGGTTTGTTATTGGACTTGACCTTCACAAATGTAGGAGCTATTTAAGCTGGCAAGAGTTTTTTTTCTAAGGCTGTTTGTTTTTGCTTCTGAGGCTGTACCATGAAATTGATCAAGATGCCCTTAAAATGCTCCTTAGGTTGACTAACATTTAGATAGGTTTCTTTCAGACTCTAGGCCCCTGACCTCCCTTCCTGCAACACTCCCTTACTCCAACCCCCCACCTTTCTCTGTCCTTTCTTTTTTAATCCTATTTTTTTGTAAGTTTATTTATTTATTTTGAGAGAAAGAGAATATGGGGAGAGACAGAGAGGGAAAGAATCCCAAGCAGGCTCTGCGCTGTCAGCATAGAATCTGATGAGGCGCTTGAACTCACGAACTGTGAGTTTGTGACCTGAGCCAAAACCAAGAGTCAGAAGCTTAACCAGCTCAGCCACCCAGGCACCCTTATTTTTTTTTTTTTTTTTTGGAAATTTACTTTAGAAAACTTGTACTCCTAAGTTTTTTATCTGCTCTTTGAAGTGTAAATCTTTTAAAAAGGCTCTTGTCAAGTTTATAACCCGGTACACATTTTTTTCAAAGATCTGAGAATTATGTCTTTCAAATGTAATCATCCAGGAAAAGAGGGCCTGCATTTCCTAGTTTCTGAGGAAGGATAGGCCCTAACCTTAACGACTTTATTCCAAGTTGTAAAACTACCTCATGTCATGAAGAAAGGAGAGAATCAACTTTTCTGTTGGGTAAAGCTAATTAGCAAACACTGAAGACTTTCCATCCTCTTCTCACCCCAGCTGTTGCCTTGAAGAAAGTCTGACTTGCCTGTTTAATTTTGTTCAGGGTAACTTTTGCTTTGACAAGGTCCACAGGAGAGGCTGTCAAGAAGGGTTGTGCCATGAAGCTGGAACCCACAAGCTTGAGCTTGATCGTCACAAACACAAACTCTTCTGTCTTGGTGCAATGAATGGGTGTTCTGTGGCAATAGGATCCTTTATCTTGAAGTTAGAAATGTACATGTAGCCAACAGATAGAGAAGCTGTAAGGGAAGCTTGAAAAAAGAGGAAGATTTAAGGGAAGGCAGAGAAGTTGCAGCATGAGCTGGTTGATCCCACCAATTGCATGAGCGAACTTATCAGCGGCAGTTTACCTGGGCTACAAATGGCTTCCGCTTCACTTCCAGCCTCCAGATCTCACTCAAGAAACTGCCTTGTGGATGTGGCCAACCTGAAACATGCAGGGAGAGGAATTATGGGAAATACAGTTTTCCAGTTGACGCATTGCAAAGCTATGCAAAGCTAATCTTTCTTTTGCTATCAGGAATAAAACATATGTGTCAAGTTTACATGAAATCTGCTTAATTCATGTATATCTAGTATATCGAAATGTGCTTTGACATGTGGAGACACTTTGCTAAACTTGTTTTGAATGATGTAAATGAAAAAATGTAAATAGATTAATGATTTAACATTGCAACATGATTAACATGATTAACATTGCAACAGTGCAACCTTACTAATGATTCCTTTACTCCAATTTATTTTTACCTAGACTATTCTTTAATAATTGCCATAGATGTATATACATACTTAGAACAAAAGTTATTCAGACCAAAATCTAACATACTCCTTCTAATCTCCATCAGTATTCAACCTGAGTCTACATAATATCAATTATGAATTTTTAACCTGCATTTTTTTTTACATCAACTTCCCACTCTGAACTTTTTCAAGTTCCTTCCATCTTAAAAGAAAATGAAATATTTAGTATTACCCTCCAGCTCATAATTATCTGGTCTCTTTCTTTAATTTTACCATGAAACTTGTTGCAATTGTGGATAATGATGTGTTTTTCATCTTTCCTTGTGATTTTTCACTTTAGGTACAATTAGGATTTCCTCTACCATTTGATTGTAATGATTCCAATTACTTTTATTACTTTTCAAAATAGTGTGGATGCAAACAACAAAAAAACATGATTAAGAGTAATAAACACAAATATAGTTTATTGACCCACAAAATTTATAGTGCCTATACAGTCAGGGCACCCACCCAAGGATGGCAAAGAGGACCAGGCTCCTATTACATTGTGTACCTCCACCTTTTTTTTTTTAAGTTTTTAATGTTTATTTATTTTTGAGAGAGACAGAGAGACAGAGGGTGAGCAGGGGAGGGGCAGAGAGAGAGAGAGACAGAATTGGAAGCAGGCTCCAGGCTCTGAGCTGTCATAACAGCAGGTCTCGATGCAGGGCTCGAACCCACGAACTGTGAGATCATGACCTGAGCCGAAATGGGATGCTTAACTGCCTGAGCCACCCAAGCACCCCTACCTCCATCTTTGAAAGGTGGTTTTGTCCTCAAATTTGAAGTATGCTAGTACACTATCAAAATCCTATTTATGTCTAGGAATGCAAGACGAGACAACAGTCAAAAGAAACTACAGGTCAATCTCTCTAAACAACTTTCCTGAAAGTTTAATTATGTCACTTATTTTCATTCTATATATGCTTTGAAACTATATTAGGTGTCTATGTTCTTGTTGGAATTTGTTCTTTTATAATTATATTATTTGGAAACCATCTTTAAACCAACAAATGATATTTTCAGGAACGTCTATTTTCTCTGACATGAATAATGTTACATAACTTTCTTCGGCTTAGCATTTGGCTAAGATATTTTTCATTGCTTTTAATGTCAACCATTACTTTAGTTGAACTTTTTTTAAATTAGCAATATATAGTTGGATTTATAAAATTAAATGTGATATTTTACTGTCTTTAATGAGTTCATTTTACTCTTGATAGCTTGGTTTATTATGGGATTCCAGGCAGATAATATTTCACTGTCATACAGATATTATTCCATTACTACTAATATCATTTGTTTATGATGATGTCTCTGCTGTCAGTGTAGTATTCATACGTTTTTAAGTTGTCTATCATGTGCCTCTGGCATATCTCAAATTTCTTATATCTCTGACATCCTGCAGTCTGACTTTAAATTTTCTAAGTGTGCAGTGTGGTGAGGTGTCCCTGTCAACCTAGCCAAACATGCAGCAGACCACTGTGTGGTTGTGGATGTGTCAGCTCGCACCTTTACGGCCTGGGTGGCACCCAGGCCTCTGTGGCTCTGCCTTCTATAGGATCTCTCTGTTGGCTTGGGAAAAATATGAATGTGCACTTTCACGGAAAAGGCCGCTAGCCACTCCTATAATTCATCCACATAATGATGGTCGGAGGTCGTGTGAGTCAGATATGGAATCCAGTTTATCCTCATAAGCTGTAGTTTGTCTGGTTGTTTTCTTGTTCTTTGGCAATTATCCGTTTCCTGACCCCTGCTTGGCTGGCTCATAACATTGGGTCCATACCATACACAGAAGCAGAGATAGTACAGGGCTCTTTACTGACTCCTCCATTATGTATATTCTAACAATGACAATAAACCTCTTACTGTACATCACTGATAGTGTTTCTCCTTGCCTGAATGAACCATGATAGGTTTCTTGTTTCTAATTCATTCATTCATTCATTCATGTTGCTTGGAACTTGATGTACTTTTAAATTGTTGTGTCAACTATTGATTCAGTTCTGGAATATTTCTCAGTCATTATTTTCTAAATATATTCCCAAATATTCCACCTATTTACAGATTCTTCTCAAAGTCCTATGGTATAAACTCTCCATGTCTTTTCCATGCCTGTTAATAATTTCCTGTATATTTTTATTCCTATTGCTTTGTATAGTATTATGATATAATTTGTTGCAATTATCAATGAATTTATTTCTCTACTATTCTCAAATTAGATGTTATCTCATATATTGAACTCCTTTTTCTATGTATTTATCATTTCATATTGCTTAAGTGGGTGGTTCTTTCTTTTTCTTTTTTAAAATCTGTTCTCATCTCACTTGCTCTTTTTAGCTCATAATCCTTAATTATTTCAATATTTACAGTGTATCTTTTAAGAGATTGAAGATATCCAACAGACTTATTTTAAAATAATTTAGACTGCTATATATTTTACATTTCATTAAAAAATAATCTTGTTTTGTCAGTGCTTTGAGCATGTATTGTTTTTAATTGTGTGACGGAGCACAAGTGGGGGAGGGGCAGAGAGAGAGGGAGACACAGAATTGGAAGCAGGCTCCAGGCTCCAAGCTGTCAGCACAGAACCCAATGTGCGGCTTGAACCCACGAACTAGGAGATCAGGACCTGAGCTGAATTTGAACCCTTAACTGACTGAGCCACCTATGACCCCAAAGTTAAATTTCTTTATATTTTTCTCTCTGTCTTTGAGTTCAGTCTGCTTGTCCACTGGTTTACTCTATCCCAGACTACCTAGTCAGAAGATAATCTTATTATTTGTGGCACTGTCTTCTTATCTCAGCAAATTATGGAGATATTTCATATTTAATCCTTAGACACTGAATAAGATGGTAGCTCAGAACATTCTTTGCAGTGAGTTGAAGCCTATTTCCTCTCAGCTACCTGGGTGCAAATCTTTATTATATCCATAGTGTAGGCATTAGTCAAGGGATATTCCTTTTGAGCTGCATTCTGTGGTCTAGGGGGCACCATACTGTTCCTCGATTTCAAACCATGAACCCGGTTCCAGTTGATTAACTCACATACAGTAGTCTCTCTATTAACCTGAAGGAGCTAAATATTTGACTACCTTCATATGGACAGCCTTTCTTAAGGTTATATTTTGTTATTATTCCATAGTATATTAATTTTAGATTTTAATTTAGATAAGTCTATTTAAATGTCTCAGTTAATGTAATTTATTACTGGTACATTTTTGGTGTTAAACTGAAAGAGATTAAATCATGAAGGTACTTTTCCATCATAAGTAGGTTAAAAGCCTCACATGTATTTTTCACCAGAATTGGAAAAATTTTCCTGGAAAAAGCCAGATTTTAAACCTTTAGGTTTTGAAGGTCACATACAGTCTCTGTCATGTATTCTTTCTTCCTCCAAAAGAGTTTTAAAATGCAAAAACAATTCTTATCTTATGGGATATAAGATATGTACAAAAAAGAGGACAATATTAAGCTATTACATGGATAAATTTAGGACTGTTGGCACTGAGATGGTGTGTTGACATAGCAAACGAGTATATATAGTATAATTTTGAACTGAAAAGACTAGGGTTATGTTATGCTTAATCTTTGGTTTTCCTCATTGATATGCCCTCATTTGCTTTTTTGCTTACTGATAATTTACATACAAATCAATACTTAATTTTTTACAGGAAATATTAGACACAAACTAGGCATGTAATGTGCAATCCTTAGTGTATATGGAGATGTGAGAGTTGAATACGGCAACTATTGTATATAAAATAAATGACCAAGAGTTGAACAAATTCATGCTGCGAAGAAGTGAGTTTGAGGAGAAGCTTCTAGAAATCATAAGCATTCATCAGTTATGTCAAAGTACTTCTAAGGAAAATGGTGTCTGGGTTAGGGTATATGCTAGAGTAAGAAACCTTAGTATAAGTATTTAAGACTTTTTTTATTTCTCTCAAGAAAATGGCAGCAAAATCAACATCATAAGCAACTCTCTGAGTAGAATAGTATTGGTGAATGAAGACAATAAGCTATATGATATGTAATTTGTAAACTACAAAGACACAAATAAAACCCTTTTGCTGACTTTATTTCTCAGAGTATGCAGTGTTCAAAAGACTGGAATGGGAAGGTGACAGGAATTTATTTCAGTCAAAATATTGAACTTCTATTAAAGCAAAAGTAATTTTAATTATTTTAGTGAACATTATGTTTTGTACCTCCTAGAGAGTTAAATAAGAAAAGTAAGAAACTCCATTAGAAAAGTTGGAAATATTATAAACACTTAATTTATAAGGGTACACACACAAATATTCTAAAAACATTAGAAAAAATACATTTAGTCATGGTATTATTTTGAATTTTTAAATTTCCAAATATTTCACGTAAATTTTCATCAAATTTATAATAATTACCAATGGTTGCTAATTATTAAACATGACTGTGGCCAGTTAACTGAACACTTCTAAAGGTATTGTCAGAAATCTAATTCAATGCATCTTATCTGGAGAGAAATTTTGGAAACTGCATCAAAATCCTTTAAACAGACCCCAATTTTTTTTCAAAGTGTAATTCCACTTCTAGGAATCTGTTCTTTGATTGTAATTAGCAGTACAATATGAGAACAATAATTTGTATGAGGAATAGTCATTACAAAGTTACATATAATAGCAGAAAATAAAAGCAAATCTGTACTAAGTTTTAGTGTAATTTATTAATCCTATCTATTAAATAGACCTTACTTTGCAGAAATAACATGTTTAGTCATCTTTTAAAGCAATAAGTGCAGTAATCTATCCTGAAGAAATATCAATGGGTAGAGAAAGTTACGGATTATGTGTCAGTGTTTGTCTATAAACTATTCTGTTTTTCTGTGTATGTCACAAAACTTTATAGAATTGCTTTTTTTGGAATGAGCACTGTTGTATTTAACTGCTTTCTTTTATATTAGTGCATGCTACTAAAAGTCAGCCATAGGCATGAATATATTTATTACTGAACATCAGACATGGATATGGGTATACTTATTTAAAAATGAAAAATGGAGGGGTACCTGGATGGCTCAGTTAGTTAAGCATCCGACTTAGGCTCAGGTTAGGATCTCATGGTTCGTGAGTTTGAGCCCTGCGTCAGGCTCTGTGCTGACAGCTCAAAGCCTGGAGCATGCTTTGGATTTTGTGTCTCCCTCTCTCTCTCTGCCCCTTCCCTGCTTGCATTCTGTCTCTCTCTCAAAAATAAATAAACATTAAATTTTTTTAAATTAAAAATGGAACTATCATGCAGATGATAGCCCCAAAATACACTTTAGAAAACACAGATAATTGATGTTAATAATACTTTCAAATCAGCCCTTATACATGTGTCTATTTATCATTTTACCATTTTTTATTAAAAGTAATTATTTTTAGTTATGTAAAGAAAGTATGAGTTTTTTGGTCAGGATTATTTTCTCTCTAATAACTTGTGGTACTATTTTTTACTTCATAAATAGTTTCAGTTAATGTAGCATCTGTATGTACTCATACTATTGCATATATTAAAAATAATTAATTTCCAGATAATGTACTTAATGCTTCACATAACTTTGGATATATGAATACAATGAATATCCTCAAATACTAATTTATTTTTAAGTTGTAACACCATAAATGCTACTTTTTGACTTCTTGCTATGTACATTTATTATTTACCTTTATATAATCCACATTGTGAACACCACAAATGAAATAAAACATTATTTATTCTTGATGAGGCTACAATAAAAAGACACAAAACAATGATAAACAAATATATACATATATAGCAAACATCCATTAACTAAGTGATAGGCAGTGGACAGTGCATAAAAGATCAGTAAAAAGGTAAATTATGCATTTGTTCTAATATTCTTTCTTTCAAGTATGCATTCAGTAATATTGTTTTACTCATATTGAAGGCACATTTGATAATAGGAAAATAGAGATGGCAGAATTTGCTTCTATAAGATATAAGATATAATAAAAACAATAAAGCTGGTAAACATATAAATGTAATACTTTTGAAAGATGAATTATGTATATTAGATCTGTAGAAATGGTTTAATAAAATTCAAGATGCAAGAAAATTTGTTGTGTGTGTGTGTGATGAGGATAGGCGGGTTGGAGAAGTTGCCATCTAAATTGATTTTTCAATGATATATAGAATTTGAGCATGTAAGATTAGGATAAAGAACATTTCAGATAATGGTATAAATGTTTTTGTAGGACAGAAATAAATGCAGTATGAACAGAAAATGCTTGAAGACTAGTGTGTAAGAGAATTAGTGTGGACCATAAAGGCAAAGAATACAAGGCTGAATCATTAATTTATTTAAAAGGCAGTAGGGAAATGTGTAGGTTACTGTGCAAAGGAATACCAGTGTCAGTGTTGGGCACTAGGGGTATGAATCTGTCAAACAGATTTGGTTTTGGTAACCAGTTACCAATACATTTATAGTTAAGACAAACCAAATTTTAAAAAAATGAGAACTTCTGGGGTGCTTGGGTGGCTCAGTGAGTTAAGTGTTTGACTCTTGATTTAGGCTCAGGTCATGATTGCGTGGTTCGTGGGTTCCAGCCCCGTGTCTCTGGCTGTGTGCTAAGAGCATGGAGCCTCCTTGGGATTCTCTCTCTCTGTCTTTCTGTGTCCCTCCCCGGCTCATTTCCCCTCCCTTCCTCTCTCTCTCTCTCTCTCTCTCTCTCTCTCTCTCTCTCTCTCAAAATAAATAAACATTAAAAATATGAGAACTTCTTTTTCTACATACTCTGTAGAAGATAGAAGAGGTCATTCTAAGCACCAATACAAATGCAAAGATGTGGAAAATACTCTGTTGTTTTTAGTATATTAAAGAACTGAGGACTCAAGGAAACCTAAATAAATTCTACAAAGCTTCGAACCCTTCATAAGATAGAGGAGATGATAGAGACAATAGCACAATTCTTGGGTGGAGGAAGAGGAAGAACAGGAATCTTCCATATTTGGTAGTACAGAGAAACTAGTTATACCTGTCATAGAATGAAATGGTGCCACATGGTCTGACTGTGTATAGGCTGGTGGAATAGATTAAGTTTCTGAGAGACCTCAGTGATAGAGTAATTATCCCCTTATCCACCTAGTGTATTCCATGGTCCTTCATTGAAAACATGGTAGGAGGTCAAAGAATGGGGGCACATCAGGAAACCTAAGGGACATCTATTTGCTTTAGGTAAATAGAGACATCTAGTTCTCAGCTACCACAGACTCTGAGGGAAAAAAAAAAAGCTGAGAGACATCTCTTCTAAGTGTTCTAGGCTTTCAGTTATCTAGGGCAGGAGGTGGGGGATGGAAGCCTAGAGAAATTCTTCTGAAACATTCAAGGTACTCACAGAGTGATGAAACTGCAAAATCTAGGGCCAGGTTATAGGATGTAGAGGTATTTCCTGAGGCTCAGAAAACTGGTGACTCAACTCTAGGGGAGAGAGAACTCCCCTGTGTCCCTAAAATATATCAATGAGTGACTAAGAAGTTTGCCATATTACACATGTATATTCTTAGTATAAATGAATAACTTGGATCTTCTGTCTCTGCTTTTATCCCTCCCTTTCACTTTACTCCCCTTTCCTCTGAAACAATTCCATTATTAAATCTGTAGGTATGATTATATCTGGTGTAGAAAAGGCCAAAGCAGCCTGGAGCTCAGCGTTTGATTCCCCCAAGTTAATTAGGAGAAAATCCACATGAAAGTGACTGACTAGAATAGGATCTAGAAGTTCAAACTTCTAGGCAGCTTGGTGAGGCAGCTCAGTGAGGGAAATCAGAAACTGACTTAGGAGAAGAGACTTCACTGTAAGAAACTATAAGATATTTTGGACTGAGGAACTCAGTTGCCCAATTCAGGCCAAGATAATATGTTGCAAAGATCCTGAATATAAAACTTAAGAGAGTCAAGTAGATATTTCTAATGTATAGTCCAATCTACAATTTCTGTTTGATTGATGCAAAAATTATTAGCAATTGCACAGATACCATCATGACTAGCCAACAAACATCTAGAGGAATGCATTGTGCCCATGACTTGAGACGATTTGTATTCCATGTAAGAAAGAGATAGTGTCATTAGTAACTTCTTTCAGAGTTAGTGACATGTTTCTTAAAATTTTTGTACCCTTGGAAACAATTGTCTGATTATTTTCATAAACAATGAGTCAATAGTTTCCCCCAGACTGGGTGCCTGAATAAACAGGAGAATACTTTTTTGGAGGTCACGTCTGAGTCAGAATTTCCAGCCTAGGTGATTTATAGAAAATGATGGGGCACCTGGGCTCTGTTGGTTAAGTGTCTGACTTCAGCTCAGGTCATGATCTTGTGGTCCTTGGGTTTGAGCCCCACGTCCGGCTGTGTGCTGACAGCTCAGAACTTGGAGCCTGCTATGGATTCTGTCTGTCTGTCTGTCTGTCTGTCTGTCTCTCTCTCTCTCTCCCTCTCCCTCTGCCCCTCCCCCACTCATGCTGTGTGTCTCTCTCTGTCTCTCAAAAATGAATAAATGTTAAAAAAATTTAAAAAAATTAAAATGAATAGACAAGGGATTGTAAGTAAGCAGATGAAAAACAAAAACAAGAATTAGACAGTAATGTTGGTCTTATGTCCTAGGTAGAAGCTATCCACTATCCAAGGTAATCAGCTTATTCCAAAGGTCTTGGGTCAGTTATCTACTTCTAAAGATTGGCTGCTTTTAGAGGATCACTGAGAATATTCAATTTGAGGTCAGCTATTGGATTAGCCTTCCTATTGTATGTATTTCTGAATTGCTTCATTAATTTTAAATATAAACCCAAGGACTGACTTCCTGGAGGCTCACTGCTGTGTCTGTAAACAGTACCTGATAAAGTCTCTTCTAATGAGGTTCCTTTTGGTTTTTATTTGAAAAAAAAAAACCTCTTTGTTTTGTTTTTATTTATTTATTTTGAGAGAGAGAGAGAGAGAGAGCATGAGAAGAGGGACAGAAAGAGAGGGAGAGAGAGGGAGAGAGAGAGAATCCCAAGCAGCTCTACGCTATCAGCATGGAGCCCAATGTGAGGCTTGAACTCCCGAAATATGAAATCATGACCTGAAATAAAATCAAGAGTTGGACATTTAACCAACTGAGCCACCCAAGCGCCCCCCCCCCAAAAACCTCTCTAAATAAACAAAATCTCCTCATTGAGGACAATTACGAGGCTACTTAAGATGATGTAGGAAGATAACCTGTTGGAGATATGATGAGATAGTATATAAATCACTCATAATTTGCTGCCACATCAATATGCAGCAGGGAAGACTCTAGTATTGGAGGTAAACTTTCTTAACACACAGACCTTCCAGTTATTACTTCATAGGATACATCATGTGTTCTGAAGAAAGTAAACAGTACAACCACAGGGCTATATATTCGGGTTCCCAGATGAGGGAGTGTGTTACTAAGAGCTTAGTCAATTAATAAAGAATTGCCACAATTGCAATAAAAATCAGCACCCCATTGTCTGAAATATCCAGCTACACTTATAAATACTTTCCATTGTCATTTTGTGAGGGGTCTCTAATAAGTTTGGATAGTATGTAGTTTGTTAGGAGAGATTAGCTTTCCCTCCATAGACAGGCAATTTCCTAAATAGTAAACTATTTTAGCAAAATAAAAATTTATTCTTTGTAACTTTCTCCCATAGCTCAGAACAAGTAAATGGATTTCTACTTTTACAGATTACTTTGTTTCTGAAAAATGTAGAAGATCTTCTATATGGTTTATTGGAACTCATCCAAAAGGGTAATTTGAATATTTTACATATTTATTGAGGACTTTGGAAAAATAGGAAAGGGTTTTGATGAACCTCTTGAGCATGTTTGCCCAGGTATATTGTTATCCTCCCCAGGTTAAGACAAAAGGTATTGACTCTCCTAGTTTAGGGGTGCATTGACTAGAGACAAATCAAATATCTAGTACAGGGAAGACCTAGGAAGAACTAATGATAGGATGGATGTGGGGTAGGTTCTACTGGGAAGTGATGGTTAAGAATTTTGTTGATAGCCCTAAGATCTTGAACTAGATGATCCATGTCTTTGTCCATTTGATTTCTTTACTGGTAGGATGGGAGGGGTCAACAAAACATGTGCAGGGTGTTAAAAGGCCTTTGGAGATAAAGTCTTCAACTATAGGTGTAAGCTCTTCCTTTGTGTCTGGCTTTAAAGGATATTAGAGAATTTTGTGTAATGGCTTGGTGGGGTCTATCTGAACTTTAATAGATTCTCTTCCAATTATTTTTTTTTCCTATGTCACTGGAAGTTTTCACCCATAGCTTGTCAGTTTTGGTGTCAAATATTTATCTGGAGTTGCATCAAATATAATGGAGAAGGCTAAAGTATACCCAGAGCAGGCATAACTTGATCGTGAATAGAAGTGTCCTTTGGAAGCTTGAAAAATAGTTTCTCCTGATGTGCACTTAACACCACGATTCCATTTACAAAGTTTTTCCCTATTAAATTTGCAGGGATGGAATCACAGAATAGAAAGATTTTTTTTTTTCCAGTTAATGACCCAAGGGATACAGTTAATGGCTTAGAGGTAGGGAAAATTTTGGGGTTATTTGAAATACCTACTGCCTCTGTGGTATGTATACTCTTAGGGAAAAGTTGATTAAAAGTGACAGGTTTTAATGTACGAAGAGTAGTGCCCATATCCCCTAGGAAATAATGAGATTGACTTTCTGTGTTTAGTTAATTCACCTTGACTATTTAAAGGTAAAGCACAATATTAGATGCTTTTCCTACCTTGGAGAATTTCATTGATCTGAATTGAGGGCTTTTCCTGTATCTTGGTTTTCCTTTTGTAAGATGGGTTGACTTTTTCCAGTGTCCCTTACAATATCTACAAGTGTCTGCCAATAGGTGGTAAGGGAAGTGGGCCACCTAATTGTCTGATCTGCAGAGCCATAAGTCCACTTTGGATCCTGTCTTTTTTGTTGTTGCTCTAAAGTCTTTTGAAAATGTTCTGCCAGGTGTTGTATTTCAGGTAGTGGGACTATATCTTTTTTAACGTCTGTTTTCAATTTTACTCTTAAGGCCTTCAAGGGATTGGATGAGAATGCTGGGGACATGTCAAAAGACATAGAAGCTAGCTTAAATGTATTCCCACTGGCAGCCAAATCTGGGACAATATGAACAGCACGTAACTAATGATAGTTACCAGTTATAATCTATTGAATAAATGGGAATCCATGAGCTCACAAATATAAATAAATTAATGAATGAAGTAAAATTTTGATATTTACAAAGCAGAGAGGCCTCACAACCACCTCCCAATCAAGTTAGCAAAGTTCACATCACCCACTTTGGGACATTTTTTAATGTGCTCCCTGATAGAACACGATGAAAATGTTTCATCACTTCTGCTGAATTTGATCATAAGAATATCAGATGAATCCAAATTGAAGGGCAATCTATGAAATATCTGTCCATTAACCCTCAAAAATGTTTATGTCCTGAAATTCAAAGAAAGATGGAGGCATTATTCTAAATAGAGACTAAAACAAAGTAACATGTGATTCTGAATAGAATCTTTTTTTTTTTTGTAATGACAATTAGTGAAGCTTGAATATATTCTGAAGATTAGGTGGTAGAAATGTAATAAATTAATTTCCTGATTTTGATGTTTGTATTGTGGTTCTATGGGAGAATATCTTTGTTATAAAAACTGCACACTCAAGTACTGGGTGGTGATAGGGCATCATGTCTACAACATATTCTCTAGTAGTTCAGGAAGAAAATTCTTTGTATTATACTTAAAAATCTCTGAAGTTTGAGAATATTTCAAAATTGAAATAAAATTAAAATAATGAGAAACAAGGAATTGAAGGATATACAAGAAAACAATAGGCCTCTCCAGTATCCAAACATCAATGTTACAAAGGACAAGCCAATCAAATAAAATGCATGATTCTGAATGGGGAGAAAAACAAAAAAGGGTTGATGCTACAAAAGACAGTACTGCAAAAAAGAACATAATTATAATATGGATAATTTTAAATAATATTAAATTTTCTTTTTTTATGTGTATTTATTTTTGAGGGAGGGGGAGTGGGGGGTGGGGGGAGAGGGCCAGAGAGAGAGGAAGACACAGAAACTGAAGCAGGCTCCAGACTCTGAGCTGTGAGCACAGAGCCTGTTGTGGGACTTGAACCCACCAACCGTGAGATCATGACCTGAGCTAAAGTCAGAGGCTTAACCAACTGAGCCACCCAGACTGAGGTACCCAGGAGCCCCCAATATTAAATTTTCTGAATTTTATCCTTGTTCTGCAGGTTTGTAGCAGGATATCCTCATTATTAAGAAATGCATGTGCAAGAATTTAAGAAGATGGTGCATGGTCTCTGCAACTTACTTGCCAATTTTTCAGAAAAAAATAATGTAAAAAGCACAGTATAGATGAAATATAGGAAGAATCTGTGAACTTAGGTAAAGGAATTGTAAGAGCTATTTGAAATACTTTTGCAAATATTATGAAGGTCTGATGTTCTTCAAATTAAAAATATAATTAAAAATAAGTTGCTAGGAAATAGAAACGGAATGCAATTTCCTACTCACACAGCAAACTAAGAACAATTTTAATAATAATTCTCAGGGCCCATATGAAGATAGCTAAAAAGACTTTAGTAGGAGGGATAATAGTCTGAGAAAAATAGAGAAAGTACTAAACCACAATAGTAATCACCAAAAAATATGAAGATGGAAATGAGATTGCCTTTTTGTCCACCAGTTTGGAAACTAAATCACAAAATAATATTCACAAGTAGTATAAGTGTAGGAGAATTGGGCTCTTTTACACAATTTCAGGGATTTTATAAATTGGTTTAACCATTCTTTAGAGTAATACCATGACATAATTAAACACATAGTAATATGATACAGAAAAGATAGGATATAAAAGGCAGAGAGGGAAAGATTAGGACCTAAGACCCCTGGATAGGGAGAAACACATATTTTGGAACAGTGTTGGGAGCATCTAACCACAGCAAATGGCCTCTGGCATAAGGTCCCTCTTAAGAATGTAACAGACACCACCTATTCCTCCTGGGGCTCCCCTCAGGAATTTGACAAAGGACCTGACTAAAAATAAGTTGACCAGAAAACATGTGACCCAGGAGGAATGGTATGGCCATAGACTGCCCCTCATACAATGGAAATGAGCCAATCAGGAATGGACAACCCAGCACCTGGAGCTATCAAGCAAATAAGGGTAGAACCTGAGAAGGAATAAGGGGGAAGAGAAGGGGAGGGGTGACCAGAACCTTTTAAAACAAAGACCCTTACCTACTGTTGCAGGTGTTTACCTTCAAATGCCCCCTGTCTGTAAACAGAGCTTTCATACTATTCTTCCTTTCTAATCTTATAGTCTAATAAACTTTTGCCTGTTGTTCATTTTGTGTCTACCTCTTTAGTCTTCGAAGCAGTGACACGATGAACCCAGGGTATTGAGGTAAAAAAAAAATCCTGCAACAGTGTAGAAATCCTGGTTTTTCAAACCCTTTGAAGTGCTATGAAGTCACCTGTTTTCTGGTAGATCTGTTATCCTGTCCTTCCCACACTTTACTCAGGGAGGTTGAATCAAGGAGTAACATTGATAGGAGATTTCAGGCAGAGTAGCAAGAGTGTTTCTACCCTTAAATCTGACTGAAAATCTCTGTAGCTGCACATCCTTCTTGTGCTGTCCAGCTGTGATTCCAGATCCACACCCCTCCCCCATCCAGCAGCCATCCTCTATTCTTGGGTGGAAGTAACACTATCTCCTCTTTTGTCCTTTAAATCCAAGTGGAGATAAGAGCTTCAAGATGGTGCTAATTCTTGAGTTGCTTTACTGTCCCATTTGTCTTTCAAAACAGGTTATTGAAAATAGATTTGTAACTAGTTCCTCATTTTGCATGGCCTCTATTAAACCACCTGGCATGAGTTTTGTTTCACGGATGGGATCTTAATTGATCTAAGTATAAATCCTACCTATAGAACTGCATCCTAAAGACATAATTTGCTAAGCATCAGAGGACAAGTTTACTCAAAGTCCTTTGAAATAATAAAGTGTGTAGGAAGCATTTAAATATCCAAAAGTAGTTGATTGGGCAAATATATAACTCAGTCATATTAGGCAACACGATGTAGCTACCTAAAATTCTGCTTTATATTTCTTATATTTTGGAAAGTCATTTAATTCATGAAGTTTAGTGAAAACAACTAGTTTTATCCAAATTTTATAATATCCTGAAATGAACAACTAGAATAAACTTTATATCATTGATTTTTTTTCTAATTTCTAGGATTATAGATTATTGTGACTTATTTCTTTTATTTTTCATGTTTTTCAAAGAATATATTAATTCTATGTCATAAACTTTATTTAAAGGAAAGCTTCAAGGCGATGCTAATGAGAACACTTATGAAGTAATTTATACTTCCTCTGCAGAGGGCTACCTTTGCATTCTGTTAAGGAGCTGGATAATATTCATTAAAGTGAAGCCACCATTGAAGATATGTCAACATCAAACATGTTTTTCTTTTCTGATACATGAAATTGATTACCTTCTATCTTTATTATTCATGGATTCTGTATTTATAAATTTGCCTACTCACTAAGATATATTTAGAATCCTCAAATCAATAATCATGGTGCTTTCTCCATCATTCATGAATATGCACAGACAAGTGAAAAAATCTGAGTCACCTGAAATATGTGATTCTGCTGAGGTTGAACAAGATGAAGTCCTGATTTTTACATCAGTTCTCATATTAAATGTGTTCTTTCTGTGGTTTATTTAGTACCACAATTTTTTTTTTATTTTTATATATATTTTTAGGTGATTTCATTGTTTAAAATTTCCCCCAAGCATGGGGCACATGGGTGGCTCAGTTGGTTAACTGTTTGACTCTTGATTGTGGCTTGGGTCATGATCTCACAGTTCATGAGTTCAAGCCCCATATCTGGGTCTGACAGCACGGAGCCTGCTTGGGATTCTCTCTCTTTCCTCTCTCTACCCGACCCCTGCTCCCTCTCCCCTCTCTCTCAAAAAATAAATTTAAAAAATTAAAAAAAAATTTCCCCCAAGCATACTGCTGGAATGCTGTCTAGTGTTCCTATATATAAGAAGGCTGTGATGTTTCATATTAAGAAAATATGTGTGTTAGATAAGATTGGTTCAGCCATGGATTATAATGCTGTTGGGTATGAGTTCAGTGTTAATGATTCAGCAATATGTTTTAAATAAGTTGTCTTTAAACAGAAACACACATAAAATAAAGTTATGTATTGATTGGTGATGAAAATATTGTGACCAGAGGCTTATAGGAAACACAGCCTGTATTTTCCCGAAGAGTGGTGGTTCGGTATTCACTAACTCAGTGTTTGTGAGTAATTTATAGACCATAACTTATTACAAATACAAATGACTACCTTGTAGTTAGTTATCTAAATAATTTCTATATCACTTTGAAATACCTTTATAACTTACCCACAACTGTTTCAGCAAATGTCAGTTTTTTACAGCCATAGTTTCTGAAACATTCTTTGGAGCCCTAATGTTTTATCATGGCCCTTTAGTAGGTGTCTTTGTGTGGAACAAGGGAGAAAGATCATAGCATACAGTCTCTGCATCCTCGACCCCAATCTATCAGAACTTTATCTGTTATACATGTTGAGATTCATTCAGGATCTTATTTTTACAGTTTCAGCTGATAAAATAGAAAAGGAAAAGAAAACTACACGTCTAAATCTTAAGTCAATAAATGATGACAATAATGATGATAATTCTTAAGTTATTAATATTGTTATTGGTTTATTTGAAACATAGATAATTTAAAAGTGGAGCATGGTTTAAGTCAAACAATAAAATCCTAGATGCTAAGTAATTATAACTATATATTAGAAAAGGCAAGCCTTTTACTGCATTGAATTTTTTAAGTAATTGGCAAATTTCTTCAAAATTAACATATATTAATTCAATATTTTAAGGAAATAATTAGGTCTTGAGCTAGAATACTGACAGTGGTAATGAAAAGAAAAGTGATTATAATGATTTGCATCCGGAAAGGAGACGCCTGGCAACTTTTGGACAGGGGAGGGATACTTCACATGAAGGCTATGTAAAGGTCACTCAGAGATGGCCTCAAGCCAAAACAATTGATGTAGTGGGAGGACACAGGGTCGGCGGGGTGAAACAGACAAGGTTGGCCCCAAGAAGCATACATAAAAGAGAAGAAACATACCTGATCCAGGTGAGAAAGTATTTTTTTAATTAATATGTGCAATTAGTTGTTCAAATGTAAAAATTCATAGAGATGTTCAGAAGGTAATTGGAAACAAGAATTGGAGGTAAAGAGGGAAGGTGATGATGAACATATTTTTTGAGATTTCTACAGCTTAGAGATACTAATAACCGATGTTGAGCAATGTCAGTTAGTTTTATAATTAGGATAAAAATTCTTCAGAAGAATAGGTTTTATTCTTGAAATGTAAAGGAAATGTGACTGACAATTAAATGTCCACAAAGGTAGCCTGTCATATTTGAGTTTCCCCTGGAGTGAAAAAAAGAAATGATCCTGTCTCAGTGTGAGGTCCCTCACGTCTCATTCCTGACAACTCTACTAAATGTTTCACAGGGTAAACACACATCACAAGTTTCTCTCCTTTTAGTGAAAGAAAAAGAAAAAAAAAACAACTGATGATACCACAAAAAAAAGACAAATACCTGGAAGACCTTAATAATAAGTCAAAATTTCATCCCCAAATACATCTGTATTGGGAGTTCTTTGTTCTTTCTCACTCACTTTCTATATGCCATAATTAAAAAACTGATACCTAAGAAAATGTATAGCAAAAACTATTCATTTCATTGAACTATGGTATGTGTGTGTATGAATATATATATATGAATATATATATATGAATATATATATGAATATATATGAATATATATATATATATTCATATACCAGATTAAATTCCAGTTGCAAGGTAATAGAAAAAAATGATGTAGACTCTGGCCTCAAAATTCTATGTCTTGTGGGAAGGAAGACAATCAACCAAATATTGGAGTATGGTGTCAAACACAATGGAAATGTTTTCATAGAGTGTGTGGCAAGAAAGAAATGGCTTACCTAAACTGTCAAATGTGAGAAATTTGGGGGTAGTGAAGAATTAATAACACACATATGAAAGCCATTCGTAATTATTTGGAAATTCATTAAACCCTTCACATGATTATTATGTGCCCTAGAACCATAAAGTTAAAATTGCATGTACACATATACAAAATTATATGCATATTATATGTATACATAGATTTTTATATGTAAATTGCTATATTTACATTATATATATATATATAAAACTTTAAGTATACACAGAAACACACACACCCCACACATTCATGCGTTTTAGTCAAAGCTTTAATCTGAAGATCACTCTGGGGAAAAGAATTCAAGCTGATTGACCAATGTGTCATAGTTGTTGCAAATTAACACTGACATATCTTTCTCCAGTGGAAACAATCTTTCTCTAAGGGAAAGCTGCATGAGCAGACACATAATTCCCTGACTTCTAAAGAAAACAGCCAGGAAGCACTCACTAACATGGAGGATATAATAGATTAGACTTAAAAAGTGAGATTGGAAAAGATCCACAGGATATGGCTGTTGAGTTAAATGTGATATCATGAATGAGAACATGTTGGAAAAGATTTAAATTCTGATTATTGGTCTCATTCTCTATCTCAGATTAACTACTGTAGTAAAAACCTGCTAATTCATTCTGCTAATTCATCCTGATAAAGAGAGGCCCGGACTCCAAGTCATTACTCTAGTTATTCAAGGGTCTCTAAAGCAACCATGTGAGAATTGCCACAAATACATGTTCCTGGAATTCCTGTGATCAAGAGAGAGGTTTTCTGCTGAACTGATGATGGCTTTATGGAGGAACAGGTCTGAATTAAAATATATAAACTGATGGATGCCTAAAAGCAGTATTAAGGAGTAAATACAAGAAGGGTGACCTGTGTCTGATTTTGCCACTTAAAATACCTTGTTTTCTTATGTTTGAAGCCAATTTCCAAATTTATTATTTTCAGCGTTAGCAGTCACACAAATAAGATTAAGAAACACTAGAAAAGTGCAGGCTTGCTGATCTTTTGCCCTAAAATACCATCTTTGAGAAACTGCTTTCGAGAGACTTTGGCATTTCAAGTTAAGGTCTTACTTAGCAGTACTGTTCTCTCTACATTGTTCCAGGAAAGTGTGGAGTTTAAGGAAATGGAATTTTTATACCCTTTTTATCCCCTTGGCTACTGATGCACTGATATTTTGGCACTCTCGGTAAGATCACAGAGCTTTTCTGCAGTGCATTTTATTTTTAGAAAACTTCACTCGCTTTATCTGCTTCTGTCATCTTCCACACAGGTGACAGACACACACACACACACACACACACACACACACACACACACAAAAGGAGAAAGTAGAGAAAATCCCTCCTTTTTTAGATGTACTTTTAAGGCGTTACAGAGTTTTTTCTCTTCTGTACTAGGCAAACTGAGGTTCAAAATCCTGTCCAAAGTTTCAGGAAGGCACATACTCTGACAAATAAACTTCATTACAGATATATTTAGAATGCATCATTACAACTTTGCTATTTTACTTAAATAATAATCCCTCAAAGGACCTTACTATTAATGACAATAATTAATGCTTATGTCATTTTAGTTCTTCAAATCGTATTCAATCATTTTTTTATCTTATACTGCCTCTAATTGATACAACTTTATAGATGTGGTGAATGAATTTTTTTCATAGTGCAAGATATCAGTGAACTGTATGTGACACTTAAATCCACTCACTTTGATTTCCAACAATTTTGTTAGCACCCCCCTAAAAAAAAGAATATATGTTATTACGACAAAGACTCTCTTAACAAAACTTGAAACTAGTTCAGAATTATACTTCAAACTACCCTCCAATTTTCCCAATGGGAAAATGGAAAGGAAAAGCAGGGAAGATTTAGCAATTCAATGAGTGGGAGTGGGAGGCCCTTTGCACACAGCTTTCAGGATAACAAGGACTCTGATTCTAGACACATAGAAAATGCTTTGATACAATTTGTTAGATCAATAAAAAAAATGAATTAATGAATGTTTTGCACAAGGAAATTTTTGAAAAGAACAAGATTCCTCCTTCAAAACTGTGGGCTCCTACCTTTGAACAATAATCTCTTGAGTATCAAGGCAGCTCTTTCTTTGATGAAATAGTTGTCAGTCTCCATCCACTAAATACCCTCTAAGTACAGCAAACCAATGTCTGGCACCACTATAGTACTATTTATCAATTATTTACATATTTTCAGATTTTGAAAATTCCTAAAACAGCAAACAAATAAATCACACGAGTTCTTGTATCTTTCACAGAGTTCCCATTAACCTTTTACTTTTAGACAGAGTCCGTCTTATGAAGTTAGCCAAGCCGGAACTGTTAAATACATTTTACTAAATGTGCCTGTAAATATTGCACTGGGGCTTAGGAGATTCTTTTGACAGATGAGATCAAAGTATCGAATTAAGCAAGTATGCTGTATTTAACACCACTTTAACAAGTATTATACCTTGAAATCAATTTTCTTTTTCATGACCTGGACCCTTGAAAGTTGGCTGTAGAAAGTAGTTAAGATGCACATTTCTTTATGTTCACTATGAGGCTTTATTTCCACTAAAGAGACATCTGATGTGAAATTGTTTCTCAGAGAGTACCTAATACAAGAATGACACAACTCAAAGCGTTTGTTTGTTTGTTTGTTTGTTTGTTTCAGATAGGATACTCTGTTGAAAGAGGAATGTGATTTTAGATAACTCAGCATTAAAGTGGTTTAAGGGAATATTGAGTTCAAAATGCCTTCGAGATGACTACCAGAATATGTTTATGTATAAACATTTAGAAATGATGCTCAGAACCACAGGCAGATCTGCTTGAGCAAAAAATCACTACCTCTGCCATGACTGTCACAGGTCACTCGTGTGCACTGCTCCCAGGATTGTGACTTGCTTTGCATCTGTGATGCTATCAGTGTCCACACCACTGCTGCTACCTGAGGAACCCAGTGATGCAATCATTGATTTCTGCATTATGGACAAGCTTCTACAGCTACCTTTGTTGACAAAGTTGGTTCACATAGAGGCACCTCCCCCAAGATGCTCATGTTGGAACTGAATCTTCACCTGAGTGAATCTGATTGGTGAAGCCTAGACCATGTGCCTGTGACCAGGATGTGAAGGAGGTAGTGAAAGAACATTTGCGGGATCTACTTTGAGAAGAAAGTGCTAATATACTTGAATAATTCCAAGATATAATAAGGGTTTCCAAATGTATTGGAAAAATGGAAACTATAATTACAATTACAAACTACAATTAGTTGTAAGGCTTTATTGCAGTTACAATACATACACGTTTCATGTGTCAAGTCAATATACCTATCCATAATAACTAATCAATACTATTGCTACTAACTTGCATTTATATAGTCCTTTGCAATTAGTACAATTTATATTGACTAACTACACCTTTTATTTTTTCAACAACCCTGGGAGATAGAACATGGAGCCAAGCCTACACTCTAGCACAGCAGTTCTTAATATCTGAACCATGTATGTTTGGTGTACCCAAGATGTTTTCAGATATATAAGGAAAAAGTTTTTCTACAATGATACTAAACTATCATTTACCTTTTTTACTGTGTTGATATTTGGTCTCAAGGTACAAAAGCAGGTAAAAGTATTGGTGTCTTCATACAAATCCAAGTCTTTCTATTATTTACCTCCACAGAATCAGAGGGAGAAAAAAATTGTAATTGTTGAAGCACTAAAAAATAGGATTGATTTATTAAGCAGTTATCTTTGAGTATATGTCTTTTTAACATTATGTATTATAAAATTAGAAGTTATGAAGAAAGCACTCGAGTGATGGAGCTTCAAGCTGAACTAGGCAACTTTTCCCCCTTTGAACAGCATTTTTATTTTATTTTATTTTATTAAAAAAAATATTTTAAGTAGGACTTTAACTTTTTTTTTTTTTTAATCTTGGGAGAGACAGAGACAGTGTGAGTAGGAGAAGAGCAGAGAGAGGAAGAGAGAGAATCTCAAGCAAGCTCTGTGATGAGAGAACGGAGCCTGATATGGGGCTTAAACTCACAAAACCTTGAGGTCATGACCTGAGCTGAAACCAAGAGTCAGACACTCAACCAACTCAGCCACCCAAACGCCCCAGCATTTTTATTTTAAAGAATAGCTTACAATCTTATTATTGTCACTCAGACTTGGGTACGTGGCTGACATTTTCTAGAAAATGAACAAAATGACTGTTCCATTCAAAGTAAAATAACTAAAAGTATTTGTTGCTAGTGATAAAATTTGAATTTTTGTACAAATCAAAATTTTGGAAAACGTGTATTCATTATTATAAGCTTGACAGACTTCCAGTACTTGTAGTCTGTTATGACAAGGTCAGTGATTATGTAAATGGACACATTTAAAAAATTGTTTATAATTAAATGTATTGATGTTTGGAAGGTTTGCAATTCAGTGAGCCAATATTTTCCATTTGGCAAATGTACAGCTTGCAAAATCATATGCAGGTAATATATCCATTTAAATGCAAGATAGACCAATGAATTTTAATGTACTAGGAGATGAAGAGTTTACTGATATGTTTGCAGATCACAGATTGCAATTAAACTTTAAGAAACTACCTCTTGTGGAGTTTTGGTGTAGTATCAAAGAAGAGTATCTAGCATCACCTAAAGGTATTATTGAGAAATGCCTGTCATAAAGAACATCATGTTTGACTAAAAACAGGTATTCTATCAACCCCTACTTGTTCCAGAATAGTTGGCTATAGAGAACTCTTTGCTCTGAAGATTGAACAACTTTTTTCTCTTTTGAAATATCTCCAAATTGCTCATCTGTCCACTTGCAACCAACCAAGGTGAAGAAAATGTAATTGAAGACCAAGTAGAAAGTTTTCAGTGCTTCTAGAAATTCCATCTAATAGATCACCTGCCAATCAGAGACTCTCTCAGGATCTCCATTTCCTTCACAAACTGATCCTTCCTTGAAACAAATTTGAACTCTGCTGAAAGGAGCATAGTCACAGATGGGTTCTTTTAAGGCCGCAAGCTCATGAAGAAACAGCCTTCACTAATTTTGTCTCAAGTTAGTTTTATCTTTGACATTATTAAAATACCTCTCTCTTTTCCAACTACAATTTTATGTGAAGCTGAATTTTCTTCATATACTTCAACCAAAACAACATATTGTAACAGATTGAATGCAGAAGACTATATATGAGAATCCAGCTAGCTAGCCTCTAATAAACCAAATATGTAAGAGATTTGCAAAAATGTGGGAAAATACTACTCCTCTTACCAACTGTTTTTGGTTTGGAAAATATATTTTTAGAATGGTACATTATTTGGGTCAGCATGTAATGGGTTAATCTTGATTTTTTTTAAAATAAATCAGTTGATATGTTCAATCTCCGTTTTAATTTCTCATACAGAAAATTATAAAAGGCATAAGTCATAAGACAAATTTCTTTGGGGTCCTCAATCTTAAGACTACAGAAAGATCTTGAAACAAAAACTTTTGAGCACTCTCCTAGCCTTTCATTAAGGGTTCTAGTTCCTGTAAACATATGCATTTTCTTATAAAAAGTAATTATAAAAAAAATCATCATGTTCTTAAAATCTTTGGCATTAGACTCTTGTCTCTGTCACAATTGTCAGAGGGAATGCCTAGTGTTCGCAGTGTCACCAAATAAAAACAAGATAGCTGCATATCAGAGAGTAAAAATTGATGACACTTCACATAGGCAAGGGGATAAATTCAATAAAATACTGTATTGCATTTATTAACATCTAGTTTATATTTAAGTTATGGTGTACTGACGATAATTTTTTTAAAAATCCAAGAAGGAAAAGGATGAAAACAAAAAACAGTGATTTATAAAAACGATGCAGCACCAGGACTTTTCCCTCACATTTCTGCAATTACTGAAACTTGTATTCACATTTTGTTGGATTCTACAGTTACAGCTGTATGCCATGGAAATGTATTTCTTATTTACTTCACAAGAGTACTTTTATAATGGAACAATTAACAACCCACAAATTGTTAATTCCTTGTTAGTATGAAACCATCTGGTGTCAAATTCTATACACAAGGGTGGGATTTGAAACAGACGTGCTCCCCGCAACATGTTGTGTTAATCACCAGTGAAACCTGATGAAAATAATCTTCTGTTTTTAGAAATGCAGCTATTATTTTAGACATTTTTTTTGAGGGGAGGTGGGGGAAGGGTATAATGTTTATTTCACTTGAACCTATATCGGAATTTCATTAAGGTGTTTGTGTCAGGGGCAATAATACCCATTTCAGCAGCTTTACATGGTAAAATGCACGAGACGCTTCATATTTATCCAGGGCACATGCAGAACATGATCTTATTTGCAGAACTGTGGTGTTTTACATAATGTTTTAGAGTATTTTTTACATTTAAAAATGATCTAAAATACGTATGCCCAGTGTGACTAAAAGTAGAATGGTAGGAAGCATGAAAATACCAAAAATGTAATTGTTTATTTTTTAACTTTTTAATATTTTAATTATTTTGAGAGATACAGAGAATGAGCACGAGCAGGTTAGAGGCAGAGACAGAGGCAGAGAGAGATTTTCAAACAGGCTCCGTGCCGTCAGCACAGAGCCTGACATGGGGCTTGATCTCACAAAGTGTGACATCATTACCTGAGCCATAACCAAGAGTCGGAGACTTAACTGCTGAGCCACCAGGTGCCCTGTAGTTATTTCTTAGTTAAGGCTACATATAAGAGATCATTTAAATCTTGATCAAGCTTCAGGTATATCACAGAGCAGATATGCTAGTCCCATCATTTTGTCATTCTTTACATTTTATTTCGGTGCCTAAATTTTAGTTCATCCTGTTTATTATATTGACCCAATTACATATTCGTTAATGATTTCTGCATATCCACAATCTAGATATCTCCACCCTTTCCAATGGACATGGTAAAAGGTTTGGATAACTTGGGAAGTTTTCACTGTACAGAAGGTGCTTCTTTTTCGATTACAGGCACAATTTAACAAGCTTCCCGGATTTTCTGGAAAAGATGGTTATTTTAAAAGTAATTCTTAAAAATCCCCTTACCTGTAGTACACTTAAAAACAACCAAAAATCAGGAGGCATTATTTAGAAGAAAACCCAAAACTTTATTATATTGTAATCATTAAACAGCATCTGTTATTTGCAGTACAGTATAAGAAACGTGATGTAAAAGGATTTTCCGAGCAATCTTTTTTTAAAATTTTTAACGTTTATTTATTTTTTGAGAGACAAAGAGAGACAGAGTGTGAGCAGAGGAGGGGCAGAGAGAGAGGGAGACACAGAACTGGAACAGGCTCTAGGTGTCCGCACAAAGCCCAGTAGGGGCTCCAACTCAGGAACTGTGAGATCATGACCTGAGCCGAAGCCAGACGCTTAACCGACTGAGCCACCCAGGGGCCCCAACCTGTAGTTTTCCTAGTACAACTCAAGGTGCTGTGCTGAAGGATGTGAGCCAGAATATGAAGTACACAACTAAGTCTATCCTATAGTTTGGAGTATGGGTTAGAGGCAAGGCCAAACTGCTGGGAGTGTTGGCAGGATACTTACTGCCATCAGTAATGAAAGAGGGGAGGAAAAAAAAAACACCACTTTGCCAAAATACACATGAAAAACATGTCTCATATCTAGCTTCCTCTCTTGGAGGAATGAGGCCCGGAGATGAGCTATCTTTGCAGCTACGTAACAAATCTTATAGAAGACAGGAGCAGGTGCTGGTATATATTGCCAAATGTTTATAACAATTTCACCACATGGATGTGTCTCTTCCAAGATAAGCCCCCTATCTGGGGCAGCCCCAAGAATAGCCCTATGACTGAAATATCTGTGTCATCCATCCTGCCCAGTCCAATGTCCCCTCTCCCCTGAAATCATCTGCATGCAGTCTGGGCCTTCCATGTTCTTCTTCCAAGCACGTGTGGACATCAAACTCTTAACCTCAAAACGTCCTGAAGAATGTAGCTGAGGACAGAGCAGGAGCTAGAAATGATAGCTATCTGGAATAGCTACAGGATAACCCTTGACTTTTTTTTAGTTCTTATTGTGTTTGAGCCGAAGTGTTGCATCTGGTTCTTCATTTGGAAGTTTTACCAGGTGCATTCATTTTCTATAGCTCCTGCGAAAAATTAAAACACGTTGAATGGTTTCTAATGACACAAAAGTGTTATCTTATAGCCCTTTAGGCCACAAGTGGGTCACAGGTCTCACAGCTCTCACAAGATGTCTCCATAGCTGTATTCCCTTCTGGGGGCTCCAGGGGAGAATCTGTGTCCTTGCCTTTTCTAGCTTCCCACATACCTTCACACACAGCCCTTTACCTTTTACCTCCAACTTCAGCAATGTTGCACCTCTTGATTATTTTTCCATAGTCACATCTCCTCACTACATCTGGGAAATTTTTTTTTTCATTTCAAGACCCATATGATTAGACTAGGCCCAGGTAGGTAATTCAGGAAGATCTCAAAGTTCTTAACCAAATCTGTATTTTTTTTCCATGTAAGGTAATATATTCACAGGTACGGGGATTAGAAATTAAGCATCTTTGGGGGCCATTATTCTAGTCATTATTCTAGAGGAAAATACTTTTTTTAAGTTTATTTTTATTTTATTTTTATTATCATTATTTTTGAGAGAGAGAGAGAGAGAGAGAGAGAGCAAGGGAGGGGAACAGAAAGAGAAAGGGAGAGAGAAAATCTCAAGCAGGCTCCACACTGTCAGTGCAGAGCCCAATGAGATGCTCTATCCCATGCACCATGAGACCATGACCTGAGCTGAAACCAAAGTCAGACATTTAACTGACTGAGCTACCCAGGCACCAGAAAATACTTTTGTTTCTATCTGAAAACAAATTTTAGTTTACTTTATTTCCATAAAGTATCTCTGTTTTAAGATTTACTTATGATACCATTAGCAAAATTAAACAGTAAGATTACAATTGGTTGTATTCATAATAAGCATCTCCTTTTACAGTTCGGTCAAGCTCTCAAGTTTTACTTTCCTTTGTAAGGGGTGATGCAAATGGCTATGGAACTTAAAATTGAGTTTGATGGGTCCATTTTAAGTTCTCTTAATTGCGATGATCCAATGATCTGCAAAGATTGTGTATTAAAGACCACATTTCACAGGCACTTATGTACCAAAGATGTGAATCCAAATATCTACTGACAAAACCTCAGATAAATTGTGACCTCATCAGAGGTTTCCTTTCTAAAACTCCACTAGCTTCTCAATCTCAGTTTTATTACTCTTCACAGCATGGTTCTCTATCAAAAATTATAGTTTGCTTATTTGATCGTTGTCTTCTGCACCCATGTTCCAAAATATATTAATTCCAACTACACACAAAATCCAGCAACCCTTTCAGACTCTGTACTTGTAATGGTTATTCCTTTCAATTACTCAGGAAATAAAAGTTAAAATGAACAAATGTAACTGATAAACATCATAACTTTTTGAGAAAGGAGGGGCCTGTGGGTGGCTCAGTCAGTTAAGTATCTGTTTTCAGCTCAGGTCATGATCTCATGGCTCATGAGTTTGAACCCCACATCGGGATCTGTGCTGAGAGCACAGAGCCTGGAGTCTGCTTTAGATTCTGTCTCCCTCGCTCTCTGCCCCTCCCCAACTCATGCTCTGTCTCTCAGTCTCTCAAAAATAAATAAACAGTAAAAATAAATAAATAAATAAATAATAAAAAAAAAAACTTTGAGAAAGGAATATTTTACTTTATTATAAAAACTTAATATGATTACATAGTTTCCAACTTGTTAATACAAATTTGTTTTTGAAAATGTTCAAATTTGCTCCTTATATATATCTTTTTTAATTTAATTTTTGAGAGAAAGCACAAGTGGGGAAAGGGCAGAGGGAGAGGGAGAGAGAGAATATTAAGGAGATTCCACGCACAGTGCAGGGCCAGATGCAGGGCTCGATCTCACCACAGTGGGATCATGACCTGAGCTGAAATCAAGAAATCAAGAGTTGGATGCTTAACTGACTGAGCCCCCCAGGCACTTACCCTTTATATTAATACCATATAATAAAGAGTGTATGACTAGTGAAACTATAACTAAAAAAGGGATCAATGTATGATTAGAAAGCATGTTTGATCATTTCTAAACCAGGTAATATCATGAAAAGACAAGAATAATTTCCCTACTTTGAAGTACATGTCTAGTTAGAGAAAATAACTTTCTGTTCTGTTTCCATTTAACATTGTTATTTCATATTATATTGAACCTAGTGTAGGAAGAAAGATGTTTCTCTGAAACAGAAAGATGAAAATATTTCCATGTCTATAAGTTGAGTGATATTTTATTGAAAATAGAATAACTGGGAAAATCAGTAAACTGTGACTGATATTTAGCTTCTTCTTTGTCTTGAAATTCATTCCATATTGTTTTTTTTATTTTTTTTTGTTTGATAATTTTCTTTTGTTTTTTTAAATTTATTTTGAAAGAGATGGATACTTTGGGATGGGGGAGGGGAAGAGAGAGGGAGACAGAGAATCCCAATCAGGCTCTGCACTATCAGCATGGAGACTGATGTGGGGCTTGAACTCATGAAACCATGAGATCATGGCCTGAGCAGAAACCAAGAGTTGGATGCTTAACCAACTGAGCCACCCAGGTGCCCCAATATAGTTTTTTTTCCTGTTTTTTAAAGGAAAAATAGGGCTTAGGACTCTGCTGATGTTCACATCGACGGTACCATGCAAGCTGAGAGAGATCAAGGACACAAGAACTTCTAAATAAGGACACAAGTCTTGTGAGAACTAAATTCTGTGGAAAAAAAAAATGTTAATGAAGTTTACATCATAATCAAAGAGTTTCCATACTTGGTATAGTATAAAATTTCATGAAATTTAGAGAAACACAGAGACAATCATTCTACAAGACAGTTACCCAGTGTATTGGTTTTCATTTAACCCAAATTTCCTCTCTTCCCTCCAATCCAAGACCTTACAAGTACCAAATGCAATATACAAAATATCAACACAGAGATTACCCACTTACAATTTCTATAAGAAATATCCAAAATTACCCACATAAACAAGAAAAAAATGCAAGTCCAATAACAATATTTTAGATAAAAGATTAGCCACAGATAGAACCACATGTCCTCCAAGATAAGTAAACTGAAGGAAAAACACAGCAACAAAAGTCAATCTCCAATAGTTCCTTTTCAAATGCAGCAAAGAAAAATGGGAAACAGGAAATGTCAGACAGTGGAGAGATGAATAACATGTCTTGGATGCATTACAACAGGAATAAAATGAAATTGCAGACTAAAATGAGTCATTCTCTCAGGAATTCTCCAAGAAAAAAGTGTATTCTTAAAAACAAGGAGTGATAAAGTAATAGAATGCAATGAAAAGAGAATTTATGAGAGGAATTAAGGTGGGGATGCTATTGTACTGTTTGGAAATATGATCAAGAACAGCAGGGAGCAGAATTAAAGCACCAAAACAAATCAAAGAAATTGGGAACCTGTTTGAGGAAAACATCTCACCAATGTTTGAGGGGAAAAAATACAAATTATTTAGAAGCATAAAACAAAATTATAATTTAGGAGCATAACCAAAGGAAAATATAGAGATTGTTGGTGTACCTGATCAAGAGAAATGCTAACAACAAAAACAGCAAATCCAAATTTTATCAGCCTTTCCTGATTTGAATGACCATGAGTTTAAATGTCTCAGTCAGTTAAGCATTGGTCTTCGGCTCAGGACATGATCTCGCAGTCCATGAGTTCGAGCCCAGCATCAGGCCCTGTGCTAACAGCTCAGAGCCTGGAGCCTGCTTCTGATTCTGTGTCTCCTTCTCTCTGCCTCTTGCATTCTGTCTCTCTCTCAAAATAATAAATAAACATTAAAAAAATTATTCTGAGAAAGGCAAAAAGGAAAGAGAAAAACTGTAGGTAGATGATAGATCAGAGAGGCAGATGGATAGAAAATAGATAAATAGATAAACTTGGTAAAGTTGCCAAACTTAAAGTTTAGAAAGAATCTTTAAAAATACAGAAACAAACAAACAAACAAACAAACAAACAAAATCCAGAGACCATTTCAGATGAATCTGGTCACCTAAAAAGCAACAAAACAAAACAGAAAAACAACAAACAAAAAACACAAAGTCACACCATCCTTATCTTTCTCCTTGGGAGTATTAAATGCAGAAGTCAAAGGAACAGGGTCTGTAGATTTCTGAAGAAGGAAGGATTGAGATGAATTCTATACTAAGATAAGTTATTATCCATGATTGAGCAAATAGAAACAAAATTTAAAGGGATTTAAGGAATACTGTGCCTTTGATTACTAAAAAGTCAATTGAAGAGTTAAGCCACCCAACAAAAAAGTACATCTCAATAATGGAAACATAAATGGCAAAGCAATTTAGAGAAGTCAGTGAATTTAGAAATGAAATCAATCTATAATTTTTTTAATGTTTCTTTTTGAGAGAGAGAGAGACAGAGTAGGAGCAGGGGATGGGCAGAGAGAGAGGGAGACACAGAATCCCAAAGCGGGCTCCAGGCTCTGAGCTGTCAGCCCAGAGTCCATCGTGGGGCTCAAACCATGAGATCATGACCTGAGCTGAAGCCGGCTCAATCAATTCTAAATGATTTATAATATTATGGCTTCAAAAAAGAAAAAAAGATAATAAAAAGAAGCATTTAATCTTTATAGACTAAAAGTAAAGATTAAGACTCTTCCCCCCACTCCAAGGAGAGAGAAAAATATTGAGAGAAAATTATTTTCAAAGGGTTTGAGAAGAAGGGTAGGAAGAATATGGAATGTTTTCCTATTTTATTTAAGAATGTCAGTTGTTAATGCTTCCTTCTGGACATGCAAAGTTAAAAATATATATAACTATTATTTATATATACCATCCCTTTTATTAGAAAGAAGAATTTATAGCTCTTAAATTGTAAAAGGCGAAAGTAATATTTATAACAAGAGAAATACACAGAAAATATGCAGAAACATAAAAAATTTCAAACACGTTTTATGATGAATATGATAAACTTATCTTTTAAGAGAAAAAAATCACTTTAGGAGAGGAAAAATAATTTTGACTTCATAGTCCACATCAAAAAACTAAAAGACCTGGGGCGCCTGGGTGGCGCAGTCGGTTAAGCGTCCGACTTCAGCCAGGTCACGATCTCGCGGTCCGTGAGTTCGAGCCCCGCGTCAGGCTCTGGGCTGATGGCTCCGAGCCTGGAGCCTGTTTCCGATTCTGTGTCTCCCTCTCTCTCTGACCCTCCCCTGTTCATGCTCTGTCTCTCTCTGTCCCAAAAATAAATAAACGTTGAAAAAAAAAATTAAAAAAAAAACAAAACCTAAAAGACCTTAAAAGTTAAAATTAAGAAAATAATCAACATGATTTAAGTAAATGAAAACCTTAAAACTCAGGCATCACAATATTTATGTCAGATACATTTTAGTTAAAATTAAAAAGTAAGAGTGAGCTTGCTTTAAAATGAGTATAGGAGCAAACTACAATGAAATTGTGAGTGTTAATGGAACCGTACTTTGATATATATAAATGTATGTAAAAATGTTTGAAACTCACAGAGCTTCTACTAGAAATATAATATGATGTTAGACATCAATAAAACAACTCAGTCCTTTATATATCAGAGTAATGTAGAATAAACAAGCATACAGAAATTCTGAAGAAAATAATCACTGTAATTTTATGAGCATATTAACTTTATTCATCCTGCAAATATGAAATACATCTTCTTTTTGCCTGCTGTGGGATATTTTCAAAATCTCTTCACAATAAATTTCTGCTCATAGTTCTATATAAATGTATTTATTGAAATCTTGGTCTTCATATATTGAGAATTTTTAAATTTAACTATTTTAATTTTGCTATATTTTTTCCCCTGGAATTCCAATTCCTCTTACTTCAGGATTTGTATAGTTACAATCAGGAAATGTGGTTACAGAACTGACAGCCGAGATCACAACAGAAGAGATGCCAAAATGCTTTCTTCTTTATCTGAGTCGATAACACTTCTTTAATTAATTGTACCCACTAGATGTGCCTCCACTTTGAAATTCTTATGGTATCTGTTACCTAGTGGTACTCAAAAAACATCTGTTGGATGAATAAACAAACTAATATGTGTATGTACGCATGTGTGTTTGTCTTCCTAGCAAACACCATACCCTTCCCTTATGAAGTTTTGTTTTCCGGGTGGCATGGTCTCCAGATTTACAACTATTAGATGCAGGGGGGTGAAGGGGTAGGGAGTTAGTGCCTGGGATCTGTGTGCTAGACAGCTGAAGGCAATGTTAGTTGTGTAGTTACTTCACATGAGGCATCCTATACTAGACACGACCTGTGGTTTAATGAGGAACGACTTAGTTTTGAGACATCCAACAGATGTTCGTCAGAGGAAGCAGATTATAGACTGTTCATTGAGGCTTCCAGCAACAGTTGATAAACAGTCATCCTCTACTATGTTGACTTCTCTTTTTGTGCATGTCCAGTTTCTGCACAACTGTGAAGCTCTCCTGGTGGGTTGTCTCCTCGCTTTTCTTTCATGTCTAAGAAGAAGAAGGAGATGCTGGCTTGAGTTGGGAATAACTAATACATTTTTTTAAAGATGAAAAATGGTCCCACTGAGAAGTTATGATAATCTGAAAGGATCTTTATCAGGGCCACTCAGCATTATTGAACATAAGACAACTAAAATAGCCACTTTATACTTCAACATGAGCCTTGCTCCTCTGGAAGAGCACTTTGTCACAGTGTTGCTTCAATTTGGATTATTTGACTCCTTGGCCATCTTTCAAATGACTGCATGAAAGTAACAGAGAAGTTCAGAGTCTCTAAGGCCCACATCTTTCATGGGATCCTTCCCCAGTTCAATTCCTGTTTGCTTATTTTTAATCACCAATTCAATAGTCACTTCCTCCATTTGGAAGAAGCTAATATATACGAATTGCCCATTGACCAATTACCCAGGACATCCACCCAACAAAGTGGTTGTTTTTATAACCTTGCTTCTCAAGGTGTTCCTCTTCTTGCCTGAGTCTTTCCATAGTCCACCAAAACACTCTGAGCCTGCCAGCTCACACAGATCTCTAGTTCCTGGACAGCTGAATTTGTCCAGAAAAAGTAAAGCCTTAACCATCTCCAAAATCTAAGATATCTGTCTAACTAAGATATCTAACTAACTGTCTGTTCTGGGTGAGCTTTCACATTGTCAATTAGACTTATCAAATGACAGTGAGCATTGAAACTAAGATTGAAGGCTTGTTGCAACTTATTTTCAGAACTCATTCAGTAACTTCACTGTAGATCAATAGTGCTCAGATTCCTCTTGTGAAATACGTGTGGAAGAGATTAAGAGGTTATATATCTCAGTGAGATGCATGTTCTTACAGTGCAGGGGTCAGCATACTTCTTTTGTAGAGGGGCAGACAGTTGCTGTTTTAGGCTTTGGGGCCTTATGGTCTCCCTGGCAACTGCTCGAGCGTGTGTTGGAGTGCAAGAGTAGCCAGAGACAATATGAAAATGATTGGAAATGCCTATGTTCCAATAAAACTTTATGGATACTGAAGTTTGAATTTCAAATAATTTTCTTGTATTACGAAATACTCTTCTTCTGCATTTTTTTCAACGATTTGAAAATGTAAATGGCCATACATAAATGACCAGTGGGCGAGATTTGGCTGACAGGTTATAGTTTGCTGACATCTGCTATCTGTATAAACTTTGAAATATATTTTAGACAATTTTCAATCAATTATTTGATATTTTCTTTCTTTTTTCTCTTCTGGCCATAAGCAATAAACACTGATGGAAATAAATGGGAACTGACCACTCTGATCTGTCAACCCCAAGCTAGAAATCCACAAAGCTCCTTGGCTCATACTTTAAAAATCTGTTCCAGTTCTAATTCAGGTCCCCGACAACTTGGAAGTGATTTGCCTTCGTTCTTTATCCCTCCTGTCAAGGCAATGACTCTCTGCATGGTTTCTTAGCCACATTTGGAGAAGCTGCTAGTGTTCACTTATTCCACATCCCATAGAGGGGATAATTAACTAAGACCCAGAATAGAAAGCAAGTTTGACAGTGCTCGGCTTGGAACTATCGAGAAATGGAAGGTCTGCTTTTCTTTAAGCCAATTACCAAGGAGAAAGTAAAAAAAAAATAGATATTTTTTTTAACTAAAACATGCATCAAGTTTAAAAGGTAAAAAAATAAAAATAAAAAAATAAACAAATTCTAATTCAATGTTAGTGAAATCAAACACTTAAGCCTTGATTATTATATTTGTTTCATCTGGTATTTACCTCCATTTTTTAATGGTAATTCTTATCTTGCTATTTTGTTTAATGTTGGCGAATGTAATCTCTTGACTTATTATGGTTTAATCAGTTCACATACATTACTAGATCTCACTGCTTTCCCTCTCCTGCTTCTACCCAATACAGTTACATCATAATTTTTGGTTAAATTGATATTTAGCATATAAGATATTATGGCCATGAACATATCATTTACTTTGAGTTCAAGTAACTCACCATGCATACATTTACATTTTCATTAGTCCTACAACTTTTTCATTTTCTCTGGAATCAATCACCTCTTATTTTTGTTCACTTCTTCATGTACCTATTGTTAATTTTTCACACTGTTCCCTTCAAAGAGCCTCTCACTATAGTGTCCTAAACTAAAAACCCTCTCCATTATCCTGTTTACTATGTGCACTTTCTTCCCCCTCCTGTGAAATCTTTTGTTTTCTTGCTCAGCTCTGGACCAATTATGCATGCCAAGATGCCCCAGTTCTCTTGCTATTTCCTTTAATCTCCATTCTGAGGAGTCTCCTTATCATTTGCCTTTGTCAAATGCTCCCTTTTCAACATTACACATTTTCCTTTTCCTAGGTGTAAACACTGATTTTTGTGGATGTCACCAACCTAACAAAGAGGTCACAGATATGAAATTTTTGGAGACTTGCTTATGTAAAAATGTCTTTATTCTACTTTCAAAATTGATGAATTATTTCATGTAGGTACATAACTCAAGATTGAAATTAATTGTGCCTCAAAATTTTGACACATTTGTTTATTTCCTTCTAGCTCCCATTGTTGCTGTTAGGATTCTTATATGCAAAAATTTTTGTGATCAACACCTTTTTTCCCCCCTCATTGTTAAAGCTTTTCATCTCTCTCTCTCTCTTTCTCTCCTTCTCTGTCATCTCTCTCTGTCTCTATCTCTCTCTTTTAACAATTACATACCATAATAAGACATTTTTTCCATCTATATGCTGAGTATATATATTCATTCATTCAAGTTAATGCTGAGGATAATTTTTACCTTATTTCTGTGAAAACTTTCAATTTTAACTTTTGAAATATTCTTTATAAAATTTCAGTCAGGTGTATGTTTGAATTCCTGTATTCTCAATTTCTTTATACTTTCTCTACTACTGTCCTCTGGTTGTTTTTTACTTAGAAGGGAATTTCTTTACCTGTTTACTTTTCTACCTTATATTGAAATTTTGATTTTTTAAAATTTATATTACTTTTAAATTCCTTAGTTCCTTTAATTTTCTGATTTTCCCTTTTTATAGCATCTTATGCTTGATTCCCTTCTCAGAATATTACCTTTTAAGATAAATTTCCAACTCTTTTTACACTTGCTTATTTCATCTGAGTTTCTTTGCTTCTACTCATTTTTTTTGCTGTCTTTAATGGTGGCTTCTGTCGTCAGAGGTCTATTGATCCTGGGACTCTTACACACATTTAGCATTGAAATAATAAAAGGTTATGGAAATGTCTACTTAACTGTAGGAAAATCATCTCTAAATGAAAGTTTCTTGCTTAAGTTCCTATAACCAAAATCTGATAGTGCTGAATGTTAGAATATGGAAGAACTAAGCAAATGTTAGTTACATGTGAAATCTCAGAGACTGATTAATAGACTGTCTTATACCTACTTACATGTTACCATCTATAAAATGTGTGTTTTGCATTTTATTTAAAGAGATCATTTGTCCTTCACCTTATTGTTGGATATGTTGCACTAATTCCACATATGCCTTTATTGGGCTACTTTTTAAAATATTTTCAAGATGGAAAGTGGTAGACTTTTATACTTCCACTGGCAATGTGTTATTTTTTTTAATAAATTGGGAGAATATTTTCATGGCTACATATGGTTAATGTCTATTTTTATAAATATTCACTGGTTTTATATTTTTGTTGTTTAAACAAATATAAAACTTCCTCATATAGCTTTGACTTTAATAAAACTATTAGCCAAAGCAACAATAATAACATATAAAGTTTATTATGTTCTTTGCATACTTCTGGGTTTCTTATATGTATGAATATATTCAATCTTCACTTGAACCAAGAGTCATGTGCTATTGTTATTATTACCCGCATTTATAGATAGGGAAACAGAGAAAAAAGAGAAGAAAAGTAATTTACCCAAGAACATACAACAAATAAGTTGAAGAACTCAGTTTTGAACTTAGGCTATTGGATTGATCACATTTTCATCACTAACATGTACAGGACTTTGAATAAGAAATAGCAGCCACAGCCTTCTTTGGTTTATACAGAAGGGTAAAATATCATTAAAAATGGTTAAATTTACATATAAATCTATGTTCCATTTATTGCCATAAAGTGATAATTAATGAACATGTAGTACTCTATGATTTCCATCTTTCTCGTTTATCCTTTAAAACAACACTTACCCTTCAATCTACCTATACGATATTTGCAGACTATAAAACCCTGAAATAAAATTTTATAGGAAAACATAAATGTCTCCATGAACTTTTAGGTTTATTCTAGGTGAGTGCAAGATGGTAGACACATGACAGTAAAAATAGCTGTCATTGTTAGTCAAATTGTTGTTTGTTTAATTTTTTTAAATGCTTATTAACTTTGAGACAGACAAGAGAGAGCGCACATGAGCAGGGAGGGGCAGAGAAAGAGAGTCCCAAGCAGGCTGTGCACTGTCAGCACAGAGTCTGACATGGGGCTTGATCTCATGAACCATGAGATCATGACCTGAGCCAAAATCATGGCTTGGCTGCTTAACCAGCTGAGCCACACAGGCAATCCTCAAATTTTTCTTTTCATCTAGAACTGAGCAGTGGACATCTTCCAAGCACCACAAGAAGGACACAAGAGAAGTCTCCACCACAAGCAATTAAGGTATGTGCTGCGATGCCCTCCAGAAAATATAAGTTGGGTCCTTCCTTCATGTCGACAGTCCATGGCAGTGATGTATTAAAGCACTATGTTCTGAGCCTGTCCTGGAGCAGGGATCTGGGGGTTCCAAAAACATACTCACAAAACTGGGACCATGGACATAATTTACAAGTCATTTCATAAAGATCTTCATTGTGCTCATCAACACACTGTACCTGCACTGTACCTGCAGATAAAAGAGTCTCTCTGAACACTGCCTTTAGGTTGTTAGAAAGGTATTACATTTGAGTAAGGTGAAACTTTAAACAAAGAGAAGTAAAATAAAATCCAAGAAAAAAAATGTGGTGAAAGGAAAAAGATAACCAAGATCATTGACTTTCTGGATGACTAAGAGTAGCAGGAAAAGCTTTTGGTATTGAAGCCTGCCTGGTGTGGCTGAGCAGATGGCTTTGTGCATGTGACTAGAGTTCTATGTGAGGAAAACCCGAGTCCAGAGATGCAAACAAACCCTCCTCTGTCTCTTAGCTCATGGAATAAAGGTGTTTATTGTTCGAAATAATCTATGAATTTACTCACTATTTTTGCTGGTGGAAATAAGATTAGAAGAGTAGGGCAGAGGACATTAGAAAGCATTTCTAATTTTAAAACTATTTGGGGGCACCGGGTGGCTCAGTTGGTTAAGCGTCTGACTGGCTCAGGTCATGATCTCGCAGGTCTCTGGGTCCGAGCCCCACATCAGGCTCTGTGCTAACGGCTCAGAGCTTGGAGCCTGCTTCGGATTCTGTGTCTCCCTCTCTGTCTCTGCCCCTCCTCTGTTTGTGCTCTGTCTCTCTCAAAAATCACAAGACATTAAAAAAACTTTTAAAGATAAAACTATTTTAGTTAGTCATACTCTGTGGCAACTATGTTAAACTAGATTTTGCATTTACTTTCTGAAGATAATTAATTTCATGCATAATTGCTTGGGGCATATTTCTTTTTACTGAAATTTCCCAGAATATGGAAAATATAGAGCAGTATTCATATTTACATAGTAAAATAATGAGCCTTTATAAAAATGTAGTAAATAATAAAAATATTTAATTATATCATTATTGGAAATGCTACATTAATCTCAAACCCTAATACCAAATAACCTTATTCACAAAAATCCATGCTTTATTTTTTCTAGGTTGATGTGGGATATTGTGTTATAATTTCTTCCTTTGTTTAGCAATCTGAGCTCTATGTGTTGGCTTTTGTTTCTTATAGGTTTATTCCAAACTATAATTACTAGCATACATTACTTAGCCTTTGAGAGCTTCACATATACCTAGTTGGCCAGGAAAACAAGCAAATCCAATAAACAAACAAACATAATACCCTCTTATATGCAGAACGATTGAATAGAAACACTTCTCTGTGTCAGAGATAAGAAGCTATCTACCAAAATCTTTCTCCTCCCCATAATATAGAACTGTGGTTTGAAATCAATACTTAGACAAGACTATATTTTCCAGTTTCCTCACAGTTATGGGGTATTCATATGATTGGTTCTTCCCAATAGAAAGTGAATGGAACTGATGTGGTGTCTCCGAAGCCAGGCTTTTAAGAAGTCCATATGCCTCTTCTATGATCTCTTTCCTCATGCAATGACTGGCTCCAGTTAAAATTGATATCCTATAGGATGGTTGAGCTATGAGACAGAAGGAGTTAGGATTCCTTCAAAACAACATAGAAGACAGTGGTCCCATCAACATGACCAGTCACCAACAAATGTTTTATGAGAAAAATACTTTTTTTAAAATTTATTTTGTTGAGCCATTATATTTGCATTTAATTTTCACTACATTCTTGTTTATTCTCATGGATATGTCCTTTCTGCTACTGCTTACAAAGCCTCTTTAAATTTTCCTTAAAGACTATGCAACTATTCAGGGGCTTTTGTAACTTGGCCTACTTTCCAAGTGAACACACAAGCTTTGCAGGTATTTGAACTTGTGATAGGCTCCTGGGGTGGGGGGAGGATTCTTATAACTACTGGCATATGATGAAAATCTTTTCACTGAAATAGTAAGCATTACATTAATCACACACATGAATGTATAGTGATTTTGCCACTTCTTCAGGTAGAAATGTATTCCCTTGAATTTAGCAAATATTATTTGTTGTGCCCACGAACGTTCATGGCAGATTTGATGAGACCACACATCCTGCTTTCCTTTTTCAGATAGCAAAAGCTGTTTCATGGAACAAGTGTTTTAGATGAAAATGAATAGGTAGGAAATAAAACTATAATGTAAATCTAGACCATAGTTGGATAGTTGACAGCTGCATGACTGAGGAAAAAAATAGTCAATATTTTCTTGATGATAGATTGAAATGGGATTAAAATACAGCTGGATTTGGTCTGATACTTATCAATGGTACACATTTCCCTCAGACTTAAGAGAAGTATCTGTATGAGTTTGAGGTATTAGACTACTCATTAATCATAAATTCTATTGATTTTCCTTAAATATGAATATTGGTAATTTTCATGTATATAAGCTGGCATTTCAGAAATAATGGATACATTGCTAAATACTGTTTGCAATAGGTTCAAGTTTGCTCATGTATAACTATGTGATTACCCCTCTGAGACCCCACTAAAACGATGAGCATAATTTATATTTCTTACAAGATTGAAAAAGACATGACCATGCCCCAGTGAGTTCATAAACTGTGATTTTGAAAAATATTGCAGTCACTCAGTTTCTTCTAGATATGCTATAATTATGCTCAGACATGTGTTTAATCAGGATGCTTTAAATACAATTTTTACACAGACATTGTATATGTAGAATACTCCAGCAAACTATTAGCCATCCTTCCATGAATATTAAATAAATAAATATAATTTACTAAATAAAACACATGCTCACATATTTTCCTCTGTTTTGTTTTCCAGGCAGAATTTTATGTTCTTTTTTCTATTTTATTGTTCATGATAGTAACAATCCTGTGAGTTGGAATATAGGTATGATTATATGAAGGACTTATTCTTAATTATCTGAAAACACAAGAAAAACATACTGTCAGCCTGTGAATGTTGTGAAAGCTAACAACGAGGAGTATGTTGATATTCTTTGCTCTAAGGACAAAGACCAAGATATAGCTTGGCCCAGGGCACCTGGATCATCTGATCTCCATCTACCTCCTAAGTGTCATTTAACATTATACTCTCTCTCTGCATTATACTCTCATGCTCTCTGCTCCACCTATTCTGACCTCTTTCAATTCCATCTTGAACACTCCAAGCTATTTAGCTTGCCTGAAATTTTCTCTCTGTACTCGTCCACTGTATCCAATCTTTGTTTAACTGAATCTTACTTTTTGTCAAACCTTAGTTCAATAGTGACTTTCTCAGGAAAGCCTACCCTAGCCTCCATACATAAATTATTTCAATCTAATATATGTTTTCTTATAAGCATGGCCCTCTGCCTCATATCTTTTATCCTATTGGAAATGTGTGTGTGTGTGTGTGTGTGTGTGTGTGTGTGTGTGTGTGTGAAATCCATTGAACATTATTCTTTTCTTTTAAGCTATAGTGGCTATGCCATTTGTTGGTCACTTTTATATTTTCATCACTCAAAAAATATGTTGCACATAGAGCTGAATAAATATTAGTTAAGTGAATGAATGAATAAATAAATGAGCGAGTAAAGTAGATTCTATTTATACCAGGATTAGTATCTAACAAAAAGAACATCAGACATGAATTGAGCCATTACAGTCTCTGTTTGATGATGTCTTTAAAAATGTTTCAACATATTATGAAATGAAAATCTATTTTCAGTTAGGCTTTGAGCAGAAAAGATGCTTCCTTGCAAACTCTTTTAAATTTCAATGGGAATTAACTTGAAAATAAGAAAAATGCAAACTCTGAGCATAAAATGTATAAAGACAAACTTCCAACATTTCTTAGACACTTTTTTTAAAAGTTTACTCTTATACCAACCTTCCTGAAGAACTATATATCCTGTGCAGGAGATTACAAACACCAATAGACAAAATAAGAGAAGAAGACGAAGAGGAGGAGGAGGGGTGGGGGAAGTAGGAGGAGGAAGGAAGAGGAGGAGGAAGAGGGATGAGGCATAGAAGGAGGGAGGGAGACTTAGAGATTTTACCAGATGGAGAGTAAACATTTGGAAGAAGGAATGACACTTTGAAGAAGAGAATGGCCCTGAATAAGGTATCTGTTCACTTGATCATTCAGTCTAAGAGGCAAATAAAACTCTCACAGAAAAACAGTAATTTTGCCTTGAAAAATCAGAGAATAGAATTTGGGACAAACAACTCTGCTTTAAAGTGATGGAGGAACCCTAAAAAGTTAACAAACAAGAGGGGAGAAATGACAAGTTATGTATATAATGTATGCTCATATCATTGTTTGACCCATCTGCCACATGCACAGAGCACACTCTTAAGTGACATAACAGAGGTTAAAATCACTGTACTGAACTTTGAGTTTTTGTCCAGTAGACAAAGATTATTGTTTAAGTACAATCAAGTTAATTTTCGGCCAAAATAAAACCAATACACAAAAAAATCAATATTGTTTGAGAAATATTACAAAATCCAGAGTCTCTAAAAATGTACCATTCAAAATGTCCAGGAATCATTTTAAATTTACCCAACATATGAAGAAGTAGCAAACATAATCATCCCTAAAATGGAAAGGCACAGCATACAGAGACTAACCACAGGTATTGGAATTCACAGATAAAAATTTAAAGCAATCATAACTCTGATTATCAATAAAAAGGAAAATATGCCTATAATAAATGAAAATATAGGAAGTTGCAGCAGAAATTGCTAAAATTAATAAAATAATACAAATACAAGTGAAAATTCTCAGACCAAAATAGTAAATATTTGAAATAAAACTTTCACTGATTGGATGTGGTAAATACCCTCAAAAGATCTCCATGCCGCAGTCTCATGCACATTTGAATGTGCTATTTCAAATGGCTATAGAAACCTTGCAATATGTGGTTAAGAGAACATACCTTGAAATGGAGAGATTATACTGGATTATCTGGTGATATAATTATAATTGCAACGGTCCTTAAGTGGAAGAGGAAAGCAGAAAAGAAAGTCAGAGAGAAAGATGTTACAATGTAAGAAGTCAGAGAAAAACAGTGATTCTAATGATTCTATCCACTTTTGCTGGCTTTGAAGATTAAAGATGATCATTAGCCAAAGAATGTAAGTGGCCTCTGGAAACTGAAAGAAGGAAGAGAAAACAGATTCTTCCTTAGAGGCTCCAGAAAGGAATACAGCTGTGAAGGCACCTTGACTTTAATCAAATGAGATATTGTTAGACTCTCTAAACTACATACTCTAAGATAATTTGCATTCCTTTAATCACTAAGTGTGTAGTAATTTGTTGCAGAAGTGATGTAACCCTAGTAGAAAGGGCTAAATAGCTGAATAAAGGTGGAACATTAAGGTATCAGTGAGCTAGACAAAAACGCAATTGGATATTGTCTTACATCTGTTAGAATGGTTATCATCAAGAAGAAAAGAGCTAATAAGTGTTGTTGGTGTAGTGTGGAGCAAAGGGAACACTTGTGGACTGTTGGTGAGAATGTAAATTGGTTCAACCACTATGGAACACAGTATGATGATTCCTAAAAAACAAAATAAAACAAAACAAAACAAAACAAAACAAAACAAAACAAAACAAAAAACTAGAACTACCATATGATCCAACAATCCCACTTCCAAGTATATTTCCAAAGGAAATTAGAATAGGTTATTGAAAATATATCTGCACTCCCATGTTTACCTGAAGCATTATTCATACTAGCCCAATTGTGAAAAAAACCTAAATGTTCATCAATGAATAAATGAATAAAGAAGATATGGTCAGTACATATAAAATGGAGTATTATTGAGCTAAGAGAAAGATGGACATCTTGCCATTTACAACATGGATGGACCTTGAGGGCAGTAGGCTAAGTAAGAAAAGTTAGACAGACAAAGAGTAAATCCTGTGTGATCTCACATGTGGAATCTGAAGGAAAAAAAAGTTTGTAAAACAGAGTAGAATGGCTACAGGGTGGGGGAATTGAGGAGATGTTTAAAAGTGTAAATTTGCAACTAGTAGATAAATAAAATCTGGAGAACTAATGCACAGAATAGTGATTATAGTCAATAATACTGTATTATAAACTACAAGGCTGCTAAAAGACTTAATTGTTCTCACCACAAAGAAGAGATTATAATTATGTGACCTGATAGAGATGTTACTAATACCATGATAGTAACCATATTGTAATATATAAATATCAAATCAACAGTTCGTGTACCTTAAACTTACACAATGTGTTATATCAGTTATAGCTCAATAAAATAGGAAGGGAAGAGGGGAGAAAAGAAAGAGAAAAAGGGAAAAAAAGAAAGTGAGGGAGGAAAGAAGAAAGGAAGGGAAAAGGAAGAAAGATTTTTCTTGATTTGACAGACTCAACTGCAATATAATGAAGAAACTTAGAAATCCTCCTTTCATAATCCTGTCTGTGATTTCTCATCCCTTATATATACATACTGAGTTTCCTAATATCATTGATTAATTTTGGATAATAAAGATGCGAGATTAATAATAATTTTCAAAGGAAGAGAACATTTTACTTATTTCTAACGCATATACACACATATGCATACATACATATGTGCATACACATACACGGGAAAGGCTTTATAAAAATGTTTCAAGATATCCACTGGTAAAAATAAAAGGCATTATCAACTATAGAACTCTTACACAGGGACACGTGTGGGTGGCTCAGTCGGTTAAGTGTCCAATTTAGGCTCAGGTCATGATCTCACAGTTTGTGATTCAAGCCCTGCATAGGGCTCTGTGCTGACAGCTCAGAGCCTGGAGCCTGCCTCAGATTCTGTGTCTCTCTCTCTGCTCCTCCCCTGTTCACATTATGTTTCTCTATCTCTCTAAAAATAAACATTATTTTTTTTAAAAAAAAGAACTTTTACACAGATAACAGCAATAACAGAAGAAAAACGTGCTTCTACATGTTGATGATGATTGTGCTATGAACCAAATATGATTAACCTGATTCCACACACCTGATATACAAAAGAACAAGAAGCAGAAAAAGAAAAAAAAAAGGGTAATTAAATAGGTTTGGCAAAGGGGCGCCTGGGTGGCACAGTCGGTTAAGCAGCCGACTTCAGCTCAGGTCATGATCTTGCGGTCCGAGAGTTCGAGCCCCGCGTCGGGCTCTGTGCTGACAGCCTGGAGCCTGCTTCCGATTCTATGTCTCCCTCTCTCTGACCCTCCCCCGTTCATGCTCTGTCTCTCTCTGTCTCAAAAATAAATAAACGTTAAAAAAAATAAAAAAAAATAGGTTTGGCAAAGATAAACTTTTAAGAATCATATAAATAAGAAAATATAAATATGTATACCCAATTTAATTACTATAGGATGTTAGGTTCCATTAATATAATTACTGAGCTATTTAGTCCATGGTAAAAGACTTGGGTCAATCTGTGTGTAACATATCTACTTAATTCTTGATCCCTGATCAAATATATTAAGGAATGATCAGAGGTCTTCCAAGTGGAGAAATCCCAAAACCATGTCTTACCTAAGCTCTTTAGAATACTGCTATCTCTAATCCTTGTTGATTTTAATAGGAAAACCTCTCCATAAATCTCATATCTGTGCTTTTCTCATAAACCTACAAAGATTTAAATGAGTTATAAATCCATTTCGAATACTAAGAAGCTGATTTGTTATTTATGCTAGGTTACTTAATCCCACTTCCACTAAATATCAGGGGGAAATCCAACTTGTTTTCCACTTTCTTTTAAAGAAACATGATAAAAAATGGTAATCTTCTACCAGAGTTCTGCAATTGTCAGAAACTTTGAATGTTTCAGGCATTCTCTCTATGTAAAAATAATGCATATTCTCCTAAATATTGACTAAAACAGCTACTTCATCCCAGACACATTGTAGATACTGGGAATACAGATTAACAATAAAGATAATATCCTGGTTTTATGGGGCTTTTATTCTGGCCAGAAGGCAGAGTCTAATAGCCACACACACACACACACACACACACACACACGAAAATATTTTTGATTGTAGCAAGTGCGAGGAAAAAAATAAAACGGCCTGTTATAATGGATAGTGAGGTGAAAGTGCCACTTGGGATTCAGTGGTCATAATATAATTATCTGAAATATTGATATTCTTATTGAAACCAATGATGTGAATATCCAGCAGAGTACATTTTAGGCGGAATAAAGTGTGAAGACTGTAAAGTACGCATGAATATGACATAACTTTGGCCAAAAAAGGGTGAAGTAAAAAGAAAGAGTGGGATGTGATAAAGTTGGGGAGGTAGGCAATTTTATGTAGGGACTAAAAGGCATGAGAAAGAGTTTCTATCTTTTCTTTTTTTTTTTTAATTTTTTTTTTCAATGTTTATTTATTTTTGGGACAGAGAGAGACAGAGCATGAACGGGGGAGGGGCAGAGAGAGAGGGAGACACAGAATCGGAAACAGGCTCCAGGCTCTGAGCCATCAGCCCAGAGCCCGACGCGGGGCTCAAACTCACGGACTGTGAGATCGTGACCTGGCTGAAGTCGGACGCTTAACCGACTGCGCCACCCAGGCGCCCCAAATTTTTTCATAATTACAGTAGAAACCACTGACAAATGATATATTTTTTCCAAAATGTTGTTTTACATTGTGTCTATTAGAGCACAGACAAACACAGAAATTGGAAGGATAAGGGACAAGTAATGGTATTTGTTGTAAGATACGCAAGAACTGATACCGTCTTGAAGAAGGATTGTAACAATGAAGAAAGAGAGAAATAATTGAGTTTTGATTTTATTTTTCAGTTGGATCAAAAATTCTGTTTAATTTGGAAAAAACAACATTGTTAGAATTTCCATTCCTACTCAAAGCAATCCACAGACTTAACACAACCCATATAAAAAATCAACAGCCTTTTTCACAAAACTAGAACAAATATATTAAGATTTATTTTGGAACCACAAAAGACCCCAAATAGTCAAAGCAATCTTGATAAAGAAGAATAAGCTAGAGGTATCACAATCCCAGATTTCAAGATATACCACAAAGCTGTGGTAATCAAAACAGTATGGTACTGGCACAAAAATAGACACATAGATCAACGAATCAAATTAGAGACCCCCAAAATAAGCTCACTCTTATATGGTCAATAAATGTACAACAAAGGTGGTAAGAATATACAATAGACAGAAGAGTCTCTTCAGTAAATGGTGCTGGAAAAACGAAACAGCTACATGCAAAAGAATGAAGCTGGACCACTTTTTTTATACCATATACAAAAATTAAACTCCAAATGGATTAAAAACTTAAATGTGAGACCTGAAACCATAAAACTGCCAAAAAAACATAGGCAGTGATTTCTTTGACATTGGCCATAGAAACATTTTTTGAGATATGTCTCTTTATTCAGGGAAACAAAAGCCAAAATAAACTATTGGGTGGGACCACATCAAAATAAAAAGCTTTTTGCACAGTGAAGGAAACCATCAACAAAATTAAAAGCCAACTTATTGAATGGAAGAAGATGTTTGCAAATGATCTATCTGATAAGAAGTTAATATCCAAAATATATAAGGAATTTATACAACACCACCAAAAAAATAAATAAATAGAATTAAAAATGAGCAGAAGATCTGAATAGACATTTTTCCAAATGAAACATACAGATAGATGGCAAACAGACACTTGAGAAGATTCTCAACATCACTAATCAGAGAGATACTAACCCAAACCACAATGATGTATCATCTAACACCTATCAGAAAGTCTAGAATGAAAACGACAAGAAATAACAAGTGTTGGTAAGAATGTGAAGAAAAACAAACCCTCATGCACTGGTGGTAGGAATGTAAATTCAGCCACTGTGAAAACCAGTATGGAAGTTCCTCAACAAATTAAAAATAAAATTACCACATGGTCCAGTAATTCTACTAATGGGTATTTACTCAAAGAAAATGAGAGCATAAATTCAAAGATATATGTACCCCTATATTTATAGCAGTATTATTTATAATAGCCAAGATATGGAAGCAACTCAAATGTCTGTCAATGGATAGATAAAAAAGATGTGGTAACACACAAACACATATACATACGTACACATATATACATACATACGTACACATATATACATATACACATACATGCTTACACATGTATACATACGTACAATGGAATATTACTCAGCCATAAAAAAGAATGAGATTTTGCCATTTGCAACAACATAGATAGACCTAGGGGATTTAAAGCTAAGTGAAATAAGTTAGACACAGAAAAACAAATGCTATTTGATTTCACTCATGTGTGGAAGTTAAGAAACAAATGGACAAAAAAATCAAAAAAGAGACAAACGCAGACTCTTGAATACAGAGAATAAATTGGTGGTTACCAGAGGGCAGGTGGGCGGGAGGATGGGGGGATTAAGAATAAATTTATAGTGATGAGCAATGAATAATGTATAGGATTGTTAAATCATTATATTGTACACTGGAAACTAATGTAACACTGGATGTTAATTATACATCAATTTTTTTAAAGTTAAAAAAAGAATTCTATTTGGGCCCTTCTAATATACTTTATCAACAGTCCAGTTGAGCTATCAAAAAAGGAGTCAACTATATGAGTCTGAAACTCTAGGGAGATACAAAACTAACTCTATGAGAGTTAGCCAAACCAATAAAATGGTGGACTAGAACTGTATTATGGCAGCAAAAAACAAAACAAATCAAAAACAAAAGAGCACCCAAAATGAATTTATATGTGAGCTTTGTAAGTAGGAATCGTAACATTCAGTAAAAGCTATTATAACCCATTTTAGTCTTCATTCATCAGACAAGACAAAGCATTGTATTTATTTTTGATCACAACCTTTTAAAAATGATCAAGGCAGTAAGCAATTAAAAATTATTTAAATGGAAAGCACTGGACAGAATTGAGGATGCTTAGCTTAAAGAAATAGAATCACAGTGGTCACTATATCCGCTTTTTCATATTTAAAGTCCTGGATGGTTTAGGAATGATTTACTTGGTTTTGAATAAAGTGTTGAGATAGATTTATGAGGGACATATATTAAATACAAAGAAATATTTTCACCACACTTTTAGGAAGATTTATGTAAAGAAGAAATTATGCTAATCTGAAGTGTGTATGTCTGTATCCCTTGCACTATTTACCTGCCTACTCCTCCTCACTACTGTGGTTTGTTGACTCACTGATACTCTCAAACATTAAGAATGTGGCATCTATCTCTAGTGATACATCCTGTATATAGGCTTATCTAATAGTTCTTCATTCAAACTGGGAACCATTGGAATATAAATTAAAGCTTACTGATATTTAAAATGGAAAAACAGTCATAGAACAGACCTATCTGAGAAGATCAGGATGCATGATAAAACGACTCTCTTATAAATGATAAACCAACACCATTCTCACAGTGCTTTCTTATTCTTCTGAACTCTTGTTCCTCTTCACCTCCAACCCTCTTTAATCACACACATGTATGGCCATAACCTGGACAATATTGTCCCTCTTAATTAATCCACTCAAGGTATTTTAAACTGTAATATCTCAGGCTCTAAGTGAAATCGCTTATTCCTTCTATTTTTGACTCCAGTCCTGGAGATAGTTGATAAGTTTTACTCCGGCTTTAGCAACTCTCCATTTAGTGTAGACTCAATATTTGATCTCCTGAACCATTTCTGTTCTACTGCTGTACTTGCTAAGCAAACCCAGACTCAGCATCATTCCAGCAATGCAGAAAGCCACACCTTGCTAAGTGATCATCATGTAACTCTGCGCGACTGATCTTTGTAACAGGCATTACTTTTTAGCCTTTTTCTCTACCCTAAGCAGCAAACCCTTAACATGCTCAGTTACCCTACTCTCTTCCTTCCCTTCTCACTATCCCTATCGTAAAACCTCCATTAACTAATAACAGTGAAATAAACTGGATTTTTTTCCAAGTCCTGATTCTGAATCTATAAATATATATTTATTTCTACCCATTTTACTTCTGAAGAAATACAAGTTTTGTTCCTGTTTGAGGGCAGGTTCTTTACTTGAGCCTTTGGTTTTCTCAAATAACCTCTGGAACATGGTTTCATCAGGTACCATCTGTATATCTGATGTATCTGATGATTGTTTTCTTCAATTTACAATTATGATCAAATATTTTACTTTCTTTTCAAAAAAGGAAAACACATATCTTGTTTTAATTCCTTCATATTTCTTCTCATCCAGGCCTGCTTCTTCTAATCATAAGCTGTTTCAATTTCTTCATCTCTTATTTCTTCACGATCTACTAGTATCTAACATCTGCCTCAGTGATATCAAGGCAATTTCTCCTGCTTAGGTTCCCAAGTCATATATTGGTCACCCCCCTCAACATGTCTTTAATGAGTATACAATATGTGTCAGGCACTGTTGATGTGGTTAGATTAAATCATCAGAGGAAAGAATAAAGGAAACAGGCAATATTTCTGCCCTTGAGTAGTTTATATTCTACTGGGCTGAACAGATTTTTTTTTTCCAAATCAATGAACATACTCAATAGATAGATTAGTCAGTATGTGAAGAGTGGTAAGTGATATATGCATATACATTTTAGAAAGAGAACAAAGAAGAAGAGTACAGTAAGAGGACTAAGGAGTGGCCTGGAACATGAGTTACAATTTTTTTAAATGTTTATTTATCTTTGAGAGAGAGAGAAAGGGAGAGAGAGCACACACACATATGTGTATGTGGGGGCGGGGCAGAGAGAGGGGTGAGGAACAGTGGTTCTCAAGTGGGCTCTGTGCTGCCAGCAGAGAGTGTAGGGATCAAACTCACTAACCCTGAGATGATGACCTGAGCTGAAGTCCTGACATTGGATGTTTAACTGACTGAGCCACCCAGCACCACTGTGAGTTACAATTTTTAATTGAGTGGTCATACTTGACTTTATTGAGAAAAAGAGAGAAGCATACCTAACATGTTCAAGGCATACCAAAGAGGTCAGTGTGGCTATAGCAAGGGAGGGCATAGCAAAGGATAAATTCACAGAGGTAATGGAAAGCAGGATTATGTGCAACCTTGTTGGACATTGTAAGGTAAATGACCTTCATTTGAAATGAAATGGGTTGTGTGATACTTATGAGCAAGAGAGTGACATGATTTGACTTAGATTTCAGAAGTGCCACCCAAGATTCCATCTTGAGAATAGACTTTGGAGGGCAAGGGTATGTGCATGGAAGAATTTAAGAAGCTATTATAATATTCCAGGAGGAAGTTGGAAGGACTTTGACCAATACAGTAGCATTATGGTGTGGTTGAAGTATTGTTAGAAGACAGAAATGGCCATATTCTGAATATGAGTCCAGGTGGTTCCAACAATATTGGACACTGGACCTAAGAAAAAGAATGACTCCAGGGTTTTGGGCCCAAACAACTGGATCAGATGGATTTCAGTCAGAAATTTCAGAAAACATGAATAGTAGCCACCACTCAGAGAGCCACAAAGCCATTCAAGGAAGAAATCTTGAGAAGTCTTTCAGCACCTTACTAGAGGGAATATGATCCTCAGAGAGCAGCATGGGCATCACCTAAAAGCTTGTTAGAAATGAAAAATCTCAGTCCCATGGCCAACCTACTAAATCAGAATCTTCATTTTCACAAGATCCCCGGGTGGTATGCATGTATGTTCAAGTGTGGAGAGCACTGCTTAAATAACATGTATCAGATACAAGGAAGCATAAAACTGGCAAATTTTTGAAAAAAATTCCTTAATAGATAGTGTAAGTTTAATTTAGAGGGAAGTTATTGAAAGTTATTGCTGTTACCTTTATACAAGAAATTTGATGCTATCACCTTTCCATAAACTTAAAATGTCTATTTTTAAAGAAATCCATTTATACCTTGTTTATTGCCCTTCTCTCAATTCCCTCATTCACATATCCTAATTTTTAATTCTCTTATTCCTGTCAGAGGTGTATTTGCTGTAACTACAATCATATTATGATTTGGCCACAAACGACCAGGGATATCAGTTAGTCCAGAATTTATTTAGAGATACTGGAAAAGAAAGATCTCTGGAGCTTGCATAACAAATGCAAGGTCATGTAGCTAGTTAGAGGGAGAGTTGGGCAAGAATAAAAGACCACTGAATTCTTGAAAATAATGAAGTTGTGATTTTTGAAAAGTATTTCATAGCTCAGATTTCTATTGGCCACATAATTTTACCACAAATATGAATAAGTTGGCAAAAGTTTCCTTCTACAAAATGCTTGTCAAAAGCATCTGTAAGCTCATAAAGAAAATAATTTGTGTTAATCTACCCATAATATGTGGCATATGTCTAGGACAATATTGTTAAATTAAGGGGTGCTGTGTTAGCATGTTAATATTAGCTACTGTCATATATTTGGCAACAAATAAGCATTAAAGACATAAAATATAAATCTCAGAGCAATCAACTCTGGAAGCAATTCTTAATGCCAAATTGCACTTCATCTAGCACGTAATGCTGATGATCATACTGCCAGGCTGCCATAGCACAGACTGGCAGAGAGGCTCCTCTCATATTGGCCCAATTAATAGTTCCAAACTGGAGTTTCACTGATTATTTTACAAATACTGGTGGAATTTTCATAGATTCCACTGAAGACACATTTCCTCAACACTTTTTGTTTAAGTATTTCTATACTGTAGTTTTGTCCTATACCTAAAGCTTTCCTCCATCACAACCTCACTATCACCTGTTCAACTTTTCTTTTCGATCTCAAAATGCTCATCTCTTGATTTTTCAAGAGCTTTCTGATTCATTATCAGCATAGAACTGGTATTTCTCTTTCCTAGTTTCTGTAGAATACTTTCCTCTATATTATTCATCTTTGCTTTATCATTTCATAAGATGAAATTGTGTACTGTGGTTATTAGACAATGTGTTTCAAATCCTAAATTGTAAGATCCTTAAGGACAACAATACGTCTTCTTAACTCAGGTCTATTAACTCTGTGGGTAAGAATACCATAATAATAATAAAAATAGCTAGATTTCATTGTATATTTATGTTACAAGATATCTTATGCATTCTTAAATGTATTACCTCAAAAACACATGAAGCTGTTTCTATTAGCCCAAAGTGGCTAGGGGCCTTGCCCAAGCCCAATCAACCTGCATGTTATATCAATAGGATTCTACCTCCTGTTTCTAGAGACTGTGAATGTATTATTTTGCAATAATATTTTGACAACGGGTCCAGAATGGTACAGACCCTTGCTTTATATTTTAACTTTTCGTTCACTCCATGTGGCAAACTTGGGAAACAGATGTAAATTCTCTGGGATTTTTTTCTCATATTTATAACATTGTAACACTTAACATGGCAGTGCTGTTAATCATGCAGTAAGATAATAAACCTAAAGTTTGTGAACTAAATGATACATTTACTAAAATCTTAGTATCACCCTAATTTCCATTTGCTACATTCTCCATAGAGCTTATCAACGAATATTTTTTTTTCTACACACTGAGTGTTCAGTAAATTTTTTTTTTAATTTTTTTTTTCAACGTTTATTTATTTTTGGGACAGAGAGAGACAGAGCATGAACGGGGGAGGGGCAGAGAGAGAGGGAGACACAGAATCGGAAGCAGGCTCCAGGCTCTGAGCCATCAGCTCAGAGCCCGACGCGGGGCTCAAACTCACGGACTGCGAGATCGTGACCTGGCTGAAGTCGGAGGCTTAACCGACTGCGCCACCCAGGCGCCCCGAGTGTTCAGTAAATTTTGAAAGCAATTTGCATATGATGCAAACCAAACTACCTATATTTTACTTCCTTTTTGGAATTATTTTTCTAAGATCTATAGATACATGTCACAGTGTTTACTTGACCCATGATTAACTTTCCTTGACAAACAAATTTTATCACATTTTATGGGTCCTAGGTGGGGATCCTAAAAAATCCAGGTAGCAAATTGTGTGTGCTTTAGGTTTTACAGTTTCTACTGAAAATTGACCTTTATCATTTTCTTCAATAGGAAAAACCTGTTATGCATCACTTTAAAAAAGAAAAAAAAAGAAATAGTTCTTAGACAGGTTCCCATCACTTCTGGTCTATGAAAACAATTTTAACAACAGAGATGAGTGACTTTTTTCTGAGAAGCCACATGCAATTGTGTTGTCAGTATGAGAACTAAAAGCATTTGGTTTATACATGTGGTATGGCTGTCTTAATCTTTTAGTTCATCAAATTCCAAGGAGTGAGCAAAAGGCAAAGATTGTAGCTTTAGCTGCCAAAGAGAGTGTGAATCATCTCTCCCAAGATTTTAAATATCTTTTTTTAGCTTGGAGGCAGAAAGCAAACAACCTGAATGAAAACAGATTTAGGCTGTAACAAGAAGACAGAATTTAACCAGCATATGCTAAAGCGCCTTACCAAAACGGAACAAAAGTTTTATGCAGAAATGTTACTTCAAAAAAATGCAGTAAATTATTCACATTATGTTCAGTGGACCTTATGATACCTGTAAATGTCATAAGAACCCTAATCAGATTAAGAGCTGGAAATTACAAAAACAATAATCTGTCATGGGGAAGGTTTTTTGATACTTACTGGTTAATACAAGATTTTATTAGAGCCATCTACCTATCTCTAATCTAAGGCTTATATAGCCAAGTTAGTTGTTAATATAAATATACTACTTTATATTTTCATTGGATTGATGAACTTTAGTAAAACAATGTATTATATTTAAATATTATTTAACTTAACATTTAGTAATAATCCTACTGTACAATGGGATAAGGTAGGGCATTTATATATAATGGACTGAAATGGATTTACATATACATAGACATTTCATTTAAAATTAAGATGACATTTCAAATCAGTATGAAAAGAATTGATTATTCAAAGATTACTGTAGAAACATTTGTAGTTCTATCCATCTAATTATCTATCTATGATACATATAGATTAGTGTTTTATACTTTATGACAAATTCCAAGTGGATCCAAGTTCTAAGCATAAAAAACAAAGGAATAGTAAAACTACAATGTAAATACTAAATACAGACAAATAAATAAAATACTAATTAATCTTTTAAATTATTGATTAGAAAATTAATTTGAACACTCTTCTGAAGTCCAGAAGTCATAAAAGTTTGATAAAATTAGGCTATATAGTTGGAAGACTATTATATATCCAACATACCATAAGCTAAGTTAGAAGGGAAATATGTATCACACATAAGAAATAGATGTATGTTTACAAAAAAAAATAGATGTATGTTTTAAATACATACATTTAAACTCAAAGCTCTTATAAATCAATATAAAAGTCCATCAGCATAAAGAGGGCTTAACTTCAGGTCTCTTTGTAAATATTTCCTTATCAAAGAGGTCTTCCCTGACAACCAGACCAAAAAACAAAACAAAACAAAACAAAACAAAAAAGAGCATCCTGAAAATCTCTCTAACAGGATTAACTTGTTATTGTATATTCACAGCAGTTCTAAGAAGCCCAGTACCAGAGTTTCTATATTTAGTTTCCGATTATACCCTACCCCATGAACCATTGCCTGGCTTATGGTCTTTAAATAAAACTTTTGAATGAATGAATGAATGAATGAATGAATGAATGAATGAATGAATCTAGGATAAAATGTAAAGAAACATGATAAGTAAAAAGAAGGATTAGCTTGGAAAGAATGAACACACTGTTTTCAAAGACAAGAAAGTAAACGTGTGTACGTATGCATGCATGTGTATGTGTGTCAACAGGAAAAAACCCTAAGTTATAACCTCAGCACAAGGCTTATCAAGCACCACTGAATGAACATTTGATATTAGATGTTATGAATTTGTAGAGAACTGAATGAGTTTGATTTTGTAAATCTCTACATGATTGCTCAGCTGTCTAAAATCAAGAGAAATATAATATCTGAAAATGCCTTGGCTTACAGTTTGACAAGAAATGATTTCAAAACAGTGAATAAAAGAATAATTTCATGATTAGAGAGTATGCATATTTGAACTGGTTTACCATTGGCCCCAGCATAGGCAAATAAAGCTGGAAATAGGGTGACCACGTCAAGAGATAATGAAAGTTTGGAAATCACTGAGGGACAATGAAGAGGAAATTTAGTAAAATAACGGAAAAGGAAATGTTGAAACAGATTTGAAATCTTCTTTAAGACATGATATTGTACTTTCTCTTTCATTGCCAGCTTCTCTGACTGGCTTCAGTGCCTTAATAAGACATAGGAAGCTATGGCATCAATGCTCTGCAATATTTCTATGTAACATTCACTGGATGACCTCATTCAGTTTCCTGTCCATCACTAAGGTCTATAATGATTTCCAACGCGTATCCTCCATTTTATTGTTTGCTTTAAAATCCAGATTCATAAGGTAACTTCCATCCAAATTTTATTAATTAGGGACCATTAGCAGGAAACATTATCCATTCTGTTTTTAACAGAATGGGGTTCAACTCAGTAATCAGATGCTTTTAAAATCTTTGGAAGGACTGGAGGCACAAGCTCAATGCTAGGACCCAGAAGCCATGACAGAAATTGTTGAGTTAAAGAATGCACAACTGTAGTTGTGATCCACATGTCAAAATATTGTCCCTACCTGCACCCCCATCTGTTGATGCATGGAAGATAGGGACTAGATTGGTTTAGGACTCAATGTCCTCGCAATTACACTTGATGGGGGAAGAGTCGATCAACTGAAAGATGGTCTCTCTGTCCAACTCTCTTGTGCATTCTGATCCAGAAGTACATCTAATTGGAGATACCTATTTTACATCACATGGTAAAAACAGACTACTTCAGAAAGTTAGCTTCTGCAGCCTCTGGATGGAGATAGATGGCTACAATGAGATAAGCTGGGATGCTGAGTGAAATGAATATATCCTTGAATATATCAGCCTGGAAATTCCAAAGATAGTTGAACATCAGAAAATAGACATTTTTGTCTGTCAAACTGTTTCCCATCTTAACCCCCTCATTCTGGTTAATAGCACTATCTAGGAATCTTTTTCTATGCTTCTTTCCCCATACTTCTAATTCCTATAGATAAATATGTTTTGTTGACTCTAATATTTAAATATCTCCTGAATTTCTTTTTATATTTCTCTATGACATTCTGTTGTCACATTTTATACATGATTTGGGATAGATTTTCAGCTCTTTTATTTTTATTATTTTTGTCAATGATTGAAAGGGTGATAAAATGTTTCTGACATTTGACTTGAAACAGTCTTTTCCAATATTTGCTTGAATTTAGTGAACAATTTTAATATAGATACATATACTATATATTCTCATTTTTCAGAGATTTATTTTTTATACAGAAAGTATTTTGTCTTCAAGAAAAAGTAAAATTTAATATGCTTGTGATATAGATTGTCATATTGTGATTTGTGGTGTAAATATTTTTTAATCAGTGTTCAAGGAAAAGAATAATCTAAAATGCTAGAATTGTAAAGGCTTTTAAGTTATTTTAGGCTTAGGTTGTGAATTTTTCAGTCCAATTTTATTCCATTTTGCATATTTAATTTGTGTTTTAAAAAGGCCTGGTGATAAAAGTTGCATATTCCATGTTATAATAAAATGAATAGAAGCTTCCAAACATGTCCCCATCTGAATCAGTAGAACCTGTGAATATGTGACTTTATTAGGGCATAAGGGACTTTCTGGATGTGATTAAGTTGAGGGCCTTGAGATGAGGAAATTATCCTGGATTATCTGGATGACTCTAATGTAATTATAGAATTCTTACAAAAGGGAGGCAGTTGAGTCAGTTTCAGAGATTAAAAAGAGATGTGATGTCAGAAGGAGAGGTTGGAGTGATGCACATTGAAGATGGAGAAATGAGCCACCAGCCAAGAAATGCAGGTGAACTCTACTAGCTAGAAAATGAAAGAAAATGGGTTCTGCCCTGAAATTGCCAGAAGGAACAAAGCCCTGCTAACACCTTAATTTTAAACATTTATTTATTTATTTATTTATTTATTTATTTATTTATTTATTCATTCATTCATTCATTCATTTATTCATTTATTTATTCATTTATTTATTTATTATTGAGAGAGAGAAAGTAACCTAGGGGCAGAGAGAGAGAGAGAGAGAGAGAGAGAGAGAGAGAGAGAAAGAGAGAGGGAGAGAGAGAGAGAGAGAGAGAGAGAGAGAGAGAGAATCCTGAAGTGGGGCTCCATCTTACCCAATGCGGGCTTCAACTCACAATCTGTGAGACCTAAGCTGAAGCTGGATATTTAATCTACTGAACCACCAAGGCACCCCTTGATCTGAAGCTTTTGACTTCTCCAAATATAAGAAGGGAAAAAAAATAGGATGTAATAAACCGCTAAGTTCGTGGTGGTTTATTATAGCAACAATAAGAAACTAGTACACAATTCCTAATTATAGAGATTGACTTCAGTCTGAAATTGCTGTATTTATGATAAGTTTCTATGATAGCAAACATTTGACTTGGATTGCAAAGCAATCTCACACCCACCAGCATGCCTCGGGCTTCGAGGCAGCAAAAAGATTATTACCTCTGCTGAGAAATTAGGATAAGTAAACCAACTTGAAATTTTTCTTGTGCTCATGGTTTTATTTCCATATGGCAACATCTTAACTTTCATATATTTAATGATGTCAGAATATTGAATTTACTCTTCGCACATTTATCGATGTCAGAACCATCAAGTCATCAGAGAAATACAGCCATATCCGTTAGTGATATATTTGTTATGAAGCTGTAACATGTGGCTAATAGCATGAAAAAGGTGCTCATAAAATACAAGTTTAATACATTGATATTTAGACAGGCTCTCTTACTTTTTCAATAGTATATAAAACAGGAGAAAGCCCAACTGAGAGAAGATAAGGGTGTTTCCCAGCTACATTCTTAGTGAAGAGAAAGTTGAATCAATAGGAAACTAGATAAATATACAGAACCCTGTAGAGTGGAAATGTCGTGTTGGTAAGGCATTTTCCGAGAACAAAAGAGAGGGTATAAGTAAAATGGTCTTTAAGGGGAGATTTTGGTCTCCAAGTTTTTTGTTGTTGTTGTTGTTTTCTTTCTGGAAATAGTCACTGCATGAAAATAATGAAACACATTTATCCTTTTCTGAATTAAGTGTCCTAAACTGAGGATATACTATCTTTATAGTTAGGAAGTAAAATCACTAAAATCAGAGAACTTTAGACGTTTGTGACAGACTAGGTAGGAAAAAGGAAAGTATCAATCAAGAAAGAACTGGGATGCATTGAGGAATCAATCATTATAGGTAGAATGACTTAGAACAAGGGCATTCTTGTCTCTCACATCACTCGCCAAGTGGCAAATAACACATTGTAATTTTCCACTTCCACTCCTCCTTACAACCATAGTGCTGTTTTTCTGAAAACCTGGACTCCTGATCTATATTCTACCTGCCACTCTACTGTGACAGAGCACTGGTATATCCCTTCCACGCCTATTCCACCTTCCTGTGTGCCTGGGAGGCCATACACCTGGATATCCTAGGAGCTGGCAAAGGCTTCTTGCTGTCAAGATCTGTCCATTTTTTAACATGCTGTTTATTCTCCAAATCACGATGACAATTTTGTTAGCCATACATGGAGATTCCCTACCTAGGCACTGTGCTCTTCACCTTGCTGATTAAAACATTTCCTGTCAGTATGAATTCCATCCTAACAAGTGGAGCTAGTATGAACTCCCAGTCTTCCCCTTACTTTTTTGCTTTATTTTAAGAATTATTTTTTAGAGTAGTTTTAGGTTTACAACAAAATTGGGAGGAAAGTATAGATATTTTCATACGCCCCCAGTCCCCACACATGTCTTACCTCCCCCATTGTTAACATCACTCACCAGAGTGGTACCTTGTTAAAACCAATGAACCGGGGCGCCTGGGTGGCGCAGTGGGTTAAGCGTCCGACTTCAGCCAGGTCACGATCTCGCAGTCCGGGAGTTCGAGCCCCGCGTCAGGCTCTGGGCTGATGGCTCAGAGCTTGGAGCCTGTTTCCGATTCTGTGTCTCCCTCTCTCTCTGCCCCTCCCCCGTTCATGCTCTGTCTCTCTCTGTCCCAAAAATAAATAAACGTTGAAAAAAAAAATTAAAAAAAAAAAAAACCAATGAACCTATATTTAATGCATCATCATCAACCAGAGTTCACAATTCATATTACAGTTCCCTGTTGCTGTTGTACTTTCTATGGGTTTGGACAAATATATAATGACACATAGCCATCATTATAATATCATACAGAGTATTTTCACTGCCTTAAAAATTCTCTATTCTCTGGGGGGCCTGGGGGGCTCAGTCGGTTGGGCTTCTGACTCTTAGTTTTGACTCAGGTCGTGATCTCATGGTTTGTGGGTTTGAGCCCCATGCCAACCTCTGTGCTGGCAGTGCAGAGCCTCCTTGGGATCTTCTGTCTCCCTGTCTCTCTGCCCACCCCCTGCTCACTCGCTCTCTTTCTCTCAAAATAAATAAATAAACTAAAAAAACAAAAAACAAAAAGCTCTGTTCTCTCTTTTGACTCTCTCACCACACCACCAACCTACCGCCAACAACCACAGAGCTTTTTCGCTATCTCCATAGTTTTGCCTTTTCCAGAATGTCATATAGTTGGAATTATACAATGTACAAGCTTTCATATTGGCTTCTTTCCCTTACTAGCATGCACGTAAGCTTCCTCCATGTATGTGCATAGCTTGATAGCTCGTTTAATTTTAGTGCTGAATAAAATTCCATGGTGTAGATATACCACAGTTTATTTATCCATGCGATTGAAGAACATCTTGATTGCTTCCAAATTCTGACAATTATGAATAAACCTGCTGTAAACTTCCCTTATTTTTCATAAGAGACAATTCTTTCACCTTTCAAGATATGACCATTTCAATAGAGATCACATATGTTTCCTCATTGTCCTCATGGCATTTAGAAATTTCTTTTAAATTCCCCCACTATTAACAAACATTTATTGACAGTCAATAATAGGAGTGTGAGGGGTGCCTGGGTGTCTCAGTCGGTTAAGTGTCTGATTTTGGCTCAGGTCATGATCTCACAGCTTGTGAGTGCAAGCCCTGAATCAGGCTGGCTGCTGTGTGTGCATGTGGAGTCCACTTTAAGTTCTCTGTCATCCTCTCTCTATGCCCCCCTCCCCTGCTCAGTGCTCAGGCACTCTCTCCCATGCTCACTCTCTCTGTCTCTCAAAAATAAGTAAACATTTTAAAATAATAATAGGAGTCTGAATATATTTCTTCAGGAATAAGTCATTTGAAATGTATTTGTTTTTTTAAAAATTTTAACATTTATTCATTTTTGAGAGAGAGAGAGAGAGAGAGCGAGCACAAACAGGGGAGGGGTAGAGAATGGTGGAGACACTGAATCTGAAGCAGGTTCCAGGCTCTGAGCTGTCAACACAGAACCCTACCTGGGGCTTGAACCCACGAACAGTGAGATCATGACTGGAGCTGAAGTCGGATGCTTAACTGACTAAGCCAACCAGGCACCCCTGAAATGTACCATGGAAAGGTCATGAAAGGTAATTTAGTGGGAATTCTTATTAAAGTACTAATAATCTCTCTTTATACTCAATGCTTTATTTATATTTCCATAGATATATGTATGTTTTATTATATTTGAATTACCAGTTTTCTCATTCTAGTGTGACTGGTTATTCAAACCTCAGCTCTAACAGATCAGATGCAGCTGAAAAAATTAATTAAAAATATAATGCTTATTTATATTTTGTGTGAGAGAGAGACAGAGTGTGAATTGGGAGAGGTCAGAGAGAGAAAGGGAGACACAGAATCCGAAACAGGCTCCAGGCTCTGAGCTGTCCGCACAGAGCCCGACATGGGACTCAACTCCATGAGCCATAAGATCATCACCTGAGCCGAAGTCAGATGCTCAACTGACTGAGCCACCCAGTCACCCCTGAAAAAAATAATTTAATTCATTCAGAAATGTTGGTTTCTTACAATCTGTTATATTCCTTGGGTATCATCCTCTAACATCATGAAAAAAAAAAATTAGAAACCATTTTCAAACAAAAACTGTTTTTAAAATAATGCTATGTACCTAGACAGTAACTTAATTCTAACATGGAAAGAATGTGGTGGGCTTTCACTGAGTATAGTCTGATGGAAACTGGGTCTACAGTTCCTGGAAAGCAGGGAATAGGGTATGTAATGTCACCAGTATAGCAGGTATTATATAAGACCATAAAACTGAGCAAGTTGATATCATAAAACATTGAAGAGAAAAGTGACATGGTAAAGCACAAAGATAATGGAGAGGTTACAATTATTTTGAATTCAGGAAGAAATAAAGTGGTATATTCTGGTAGAAGAAATCCTAGTATTTTTTAAATGAACCGGTTGGAGATAATGGAACTGACTGATGCCAGGTCAGCACAAAGCTAATTTTCCATTTTCATGAGGAACAGATGGTGTGGATGGACATGAAAATTGGTTTCACAGAGGGGAAAATGGTTTAGTTTGGCAAGTTTATTTCAGAAAACATACTTCAGGAGCTAGACGTGTGTAACCATTTTGAGAATATTCTCCCCCCTGATATGGTGGATTAAGGGGTAATCATGGGTACATGTGCAATCTGTGGAAGGACATCTAGATGCATCCCTTTGAGAAGATCCTCTCCCCGGCCAGCTGGGTTTGTGAAACAAGTTTCTGAGAATTTTAATTTTATTTAATTTAATGGAAGCTTAATAAGCAAGGGAAAAATCACATAATAAATTTAATTAGAGATACTTTGTATTGCTTGATGCTTGTACCATATTTCCATGAATAATAGTTACAGAAAAATAAAAGAAGAGGTTATAGCCACTGTTCTCTGCACAAAGATTTTTTTGAGAAAAATTAACAAGTATTTGTTTAAGAATAATGAAATAAAACTCTATTTAAGAGGCTGTGTTTTTGACTTAGAAAATTATTTTATTTAATGTAGAAATGAGACTGAAGGACCAGAAGGCTCAAGTTGAGCTTTCATATTTCCTTCCAGTTAAAGGTCTGATTTGAAAAAAGTAATGGAAGTAAAGGAGATGAACAGCTGGCTATAAATAGTATGCCAAATAACAGTTTTTACAAACTTGGGCCTACATCAAGAAGTTCCATGGCAGAAAGATAAGCTCACTTCTTTGGCATGGCAATCTCTATTCTATCAAGAGACCTTTAAAGTGAACATGGAGAGGAGAAAGAACATATACCAGAAGAATCTTAAAACTGAGTATAAGTGAAAACAACAGATATGGCACCAAAAGATGATTGGTAAAAATAGAATAAAAATATTTCCTAGTAATTCAGAAGGAAAATAATTATAAGATATGGAAAAAATGTATTTTTAGATGAAAATAATCATAGATTATTAGTGATAAACAAAATGAGCATGAAATTTTGGGGTGCTTGCGTGGCTCAGTCGGTTGAGCGTCCATGAGATGGCGCATTCTGTGAGTTCGAGTCCTGCATTGGGCTCTATGCTGATAGCTCAGAGACTGGAGCCTGCTTCAGATTCTATGTCTCCCTCTCACTCTCTCCCTCCCCTGCTCATGCTCTGTCTCTCTGTCAAAAATAAATAAACATTAAAAATATTTTTAAAAAATTAGCATGAAATTTTAATGCAGAACATAAATATCACATGGATAATACCAAAACTGTATAGCATGGAGATCATGACTTCATATACTATTAAAATGAATCTTATTCAAAGAACCGTATCTAATAATAAGAAGAAAGAAAATTTATAATTTCCTTAAAAAATTTTTTTAATGTTTTTTTTTTTTTTTTAATTTTTGAGAGACAGAGAGAGACAGAGCATGAGCGGGGAAGTGTTAGAGAGAGGGAGACATAGAATCTGAAACAGGCTCCAGGCTCGGAGCCGTCAGCACAGAGTCCGACGTGGGGCTCGAACTCACGAACCGTGAGATCATGACCTGAGCCACAGTCACTCAAGTGACCGAGCCACCCAGGCGCCCCAAAACTTATAATTTCATATACCAAGAAAGCATCCACCTATATGGAAAAATAATTCATGAATTTAAGGATAGATATACAGATGATAGAAATAACTGGGGAGGGGATTGACACAAACTGGTAAGAGCATTGTAGCTCTACCAACTAGATAGCAAGTATTGAGAGAGCTGTAGCTTAATGCTGTCTTGGTTTGAATTCATATGTGGTAAAAGTAACAAGAAGAGCTGCTGTTCTGACCTAAAATCTAATGAAAATGTAAGAAGTAGTTATTGATTTCCACATAACATAAAATCTGAGAAGAATGTACTCCCAGAGTTGAATTTAGTGAAGGAAGTAAATATTTTACATAGTCGATATAACCATGATATTACTAGAAAGTATTTCACACACACACACACACACACACACACACACACACACACACACACAAATGGCAGAAATTGAATTATACCACCTTTTAATTTGAAGAAAGTAGATTTATTTAAAACAGTTTGAACAGGCTCTATGTTGAACTAGAGACTAACTCTACTTGTATCACTGAAACTTTGTACCATTGCCTAATAATCTTATAGTTTTCCTCTACCCCTAGACCCCAGCAACCACCATTTACTATATGCTTCAATTAATTTGACTATTTTATATTCCTCATATTGTGGTATCGTGTGGCATATATGCTTTTATAACTGGCTTATTTCACTCAGCAAAATGTCCTCCAGATTCATCTATTCTGTTGAAAATGGCAGGATTTCTTTTTCTAAGATGGTATAATATTTCATTAATGTATATATCACAATTTCTTTAACCATTTATCCTAAAAATGAATTTAGACAAGAGATCTTAGGCAAACTTGTTTGTTGGGTAGGCTTGGTACTGTATTCTGCGGGAGGGCGGTTCTGTTCTCAGGGAACACGGGGGATGGGCAGGCCAGATGCCGATGTCTGCAGGTGGCTGTGCCTAGTGCCTGGTCCATCAGCAGGTGAGCCCCTCAGCAGGTGAGCCTGCTGCTGGGGGCCACAGGGGAGAATGATCACAATTTAAAGAGATTTCAGTGATTCCAATTTTTACCATAACTCTATGAGAAAGTTATTCCCATATTTAAACAAGAAAACACATGCACAAAATATTTAGGTGAGTTGAAAAATCATAAGCTTAGTAATTGTAGAAGCAGGAGTTAACCCTAAGCAGTATCATGCCAGAGACTGCTATACTGCCACTTTGGATACCTGTCCAACTTTTAGAACAAATTGAAAACTAAAGCATTTCTGCTTAAGTATAATACACACTACAATGATTTCTTTTGTTACAACAGTGTTATAAAAATTTACAAAACTCTTTTTTGATTAGCATATGCAAAGAAATCTCTATAACAGATGTATTTTTAACGTAATATGTACAGAAATCAGACCACTGTACACACAGACAAGTCAGAAACCGATGTGTGAAATAATGTTAAAAGAATGGTAAAAGAAACAGCCAAAATTGAAAACACCATTGTAAAAGCTTCTAAGGAAAACAAATAATGTGTTTTTTGTTTTGTTTGTTTTGTTTTGTGATTGTTCATTTGTTTTAGTCTAGATTCAAAGAAAAAGATGAGAGAATAATATCAATGTTGGGACCAAGGCACAATGATGAACAATGAAAGACTTAGAAAAGTGATTTTTCTGTTTGGCTTTCTTCTGAATTTTAGAGCAGAGAATCAGTTGTAGATTGAAAACTGAAAAATAAAAATATAAGAAAACACCTAATGATCATAAGTGACTTTCTAAATCTCTACCTAATTTCAGAAGGTTTTCACATATATCTTAGTGATTATTTAAATATGTAACTTTTCAGGGGCTCCTGGGTGGCTCAGTTGGTTAGGCGTCTGACTCTTGATTTGAGCTCAGGTGATGACCTCACGGTTCCTGAGTTTGAGCCCTGCATCAGGTTCCATGCAGACAGTGCAGAGTCTGCTTGGAATTCTCTCTCTCCCTCCCTCTCTGTCCCCCCCCCCACTCTCTCTCCCTCTCTCTCTTAAATAAATAAGTAAACTTTAAAAAATAAATATGTACATTTTTTAAAGTTTGAAATTTAAGAAGATGAAAGAAAAGCCAATTGCTTTCTTGTTCAAATTGGGAGTGGGGTTGGGAGAACAATTGTTAAAAAACAAAACAAAACAGGATAGTCAAGTTGATATTAACTTCTTTTCAAATTCAAGAACAGAATATTAAACAAATTTCATGACCACTTGAATAAGGAGGCAGTCATCACTCTAAGAAACATAACTTACAGAATCAGCAGCAATCTACGTCTAAATATGCATCCTCTTCCAAAGGTTTATATTTGGAGAATGGCAAAAACATAACGTAATTTGATGTCAGTGTGGAATGTTGCAGTATATCTTATATTAATTTTGTAAAGTGGGTTTTATCATGACCCATGTCTTCACAATTGAATGACTGATTGTAGACCGAGTTGCAAATGGCAAAGATGCTTGACCTAGAAATAGAAGAAATGGATTTGAACAATTTCTCTAGTCTCTCTGAATTATAAATCAACTCCACAAATAAATATGCACTGGATTAAAAAAATAGCTCAGTATCTTATCTATAAAACAACAGAAAATGACCTCTTTTATACAACTGAATTTTTGTCAGGATTAAATAAAGAAGGAAATATGGAACTACTGTGTAAACTGCAGTACACTCAGGAAAAAGATAGCTGTTTATGACTGACCAATAATTGCATACTTCTATTACCTTCCACTTGTGCAACATCATCCTGGAGATACTGGTTTGCCATCATACTTTCTTTTTGTTTTATTTCTCTAATCTTTCTGTTGTGTTACATATTTCTAAAATCTAATGCCTGGAAGCTAAAAGTCTGTTTTTGTATTGGATGTCCCTATGTTTTAACTATCTCTAATTTAACAAATCAATCATGAATAGCTCCAGTCACTTTCCAGACAATACAAGCAACTTGGAATAGTTTTCCTTAGATCATCCCTCCCACTCTACCTGGAGTTATTGTCTAGTATTTTAGAACAATTTTCTTTTATTTTTCCTCCCCCCCAGATGATCCACCATGATTCTTGTTTTATATATTTTTTATTTCCCAACATGTTTACTTATTTTTATTTCACTTCCATTCCTTTTTGGAGTAAGTATCTTCCCTTCGGGTTTAATTTTGTTATTCCTAAAATTCACGATTAAAAATTCATTTTTGTAGAGCTGTGGTTTGGAAATATCTTCCTTTTAAAATATCTAAATATTTCTTTATTTTCTTTCATTGCAAATGATAGTTTGGCTTATCCTGAATTCTAGTTTGACATTGTTTCTCTCAGCACTTTGAAGAAATTATCTACTCTCTCAGCTTCTATTATTGTGTTGGAACATCTGTGTCAGTCAGATTGTTTCATTCTTTTATAAGTTTCTCTCTTTAATCTCTGCTCATTTTTTTTCAAAATTTCTCTTTGCCTGTGTTCGTAATTTGCTAACATTATCTTCCACTAGAAATACAGTGAGATATGCACTGGATCCTCCCATAGTATCCTTCATATCTTCTAATTTTTCTTGCAATTTCCATCTCATTATCTATTTATGCTTCATTTACTATAATGATTTATGTATGTATGTTTTATTTATTTATTTATTTATTTATTTATTTATTTTTAAATGTTTATTCATTTATTTTGAGAGAGAGAGAGTGCACACAAACAGGGAAGGGGCAGAGAGAGAGAGAGAGAAAGAGAGAGAATTCGAGCAGGCTCCATGCTGTCAGTGTAGAGCCCAATTTGGGGCTTGATCTCACAACCCTGAGATCATGACCTGAGCCAAAATAAAAAGTTGGATGCTTAACCCACTAAGCCACCCAGGCCCCCCTTCATTTAGTGCAATGTATTGAGTGTCAAAAAGTAGGCTAGAAATTCTCTTTTCAGGTGCATGTGCTCTTTTGCTCCATCCCTTGAGTTTATTTTTTTAATCTAATGAAGTTTATTTTTTTAATCTAATTTTTTTTTAATTTTTAGAATTTCTATTTGTTAAACATTCTCATTTTAATATAGTAACTTTCAATCTTCCTATGTTCTTGAAATACAGTTGTTTCATACCATTTTATACCTTCTGACCTTTCTGACAGTCTAATTCTCCTATTTGTTATTTCTAACACATATTGTTGTTGTTGTTGTTTTCTTATAGTGTATTTTTGCTATTTTGAAATATAAGCTCCGGGGTGCCTGGGTGGCTCAGTCAGTTAAGCATCTGACTTTGGCTCAGGTCATGATTTCACAGTTCATGTGTTCAAGCCCTGCATTGGGCTCTTTGCTGACAGCTCAGAGCCTGGAGCCTGCTTCAGATTCTGTGTCTCCCTCTATCTCTGCCCCTTTCCCACTCATGCTCTCTCTCTCTCAAAAATAAATAAACATTAAAGAATTTTTTTAAAAAAGAAAGCAATATAAGCTCCTGTTCAGCAGAATGGTATCAGTTAGCACACTCTGAACTTTTTTTTTCTTTAGTATCTTTTTTTTTCTTTAACATAGAGTAATTATGAATTTCATTTTATCAGGCACATCAATTTTATTAACAATTTATGACTATGTAATAGTGATTTAGTTGTCAAGATTTCCAAAAACATGCAAATCATGTTAATTTAAACCCAAGCAGACATCAAAGGGGACTTGTCGTGATCAATTGTTAGGTGAGAGCATTTTTTTTTTCTTCTCCTAGAGCCCAGCATTCTCTTTTTCCTCTACATACATTTTTCCTAATGCACATTTCCGCTGAGTATTGGTCCCTTAAAAGTTGCCTACTTTTTTCAGAGCCCAAACTACTTGGTTGCCAAAGATATTGAATACTCTTCTATCCCTCAAACTACCAAACCTGTTGTTATTTGATTTCTATTTTGTTTTCCAACTTTCTCTCCATTTCTGGTCCTTGGCCATTTCTATATTTTTATTGTGTTAAAACCTAATCTTTGTACATAATAGTGTATTTTTCAGATGTTACCCAGTGTATTTGATATTTTTATAGAGGAATAGTTTCATATTATATAATCTGACAATTTCCTAAAAATAGAAGAGACATCTATTAGCAATTAATAGAACTTTTCTTTGTCTTAATTTGCTTATTCTTTCTTAGTGTTTTATTATAAACGGAGAATATTACTTACAATAAAGAAATAAAGAATGAAGAAAGCTAGAACAGCTAATGTGTTAAAAAAATAGATAACATAGAAAGAGGATGACAGCAGTTAACATCAGTGAAATTCTCAAGTGCAACTTAAAGCAGAGTGGAATGACTATTTTTGTTTTTGTTTTTTATAAGCAGCTTGAAAACCATTGTCTTTGTGGGACAAGGATATATACCCCCAAAGAAAGGAATCAGAGGTCTTCAAATATTTGAGTGATGTAGAAAGATAGTCAGACATTTCTTATGCTGCTTGGGAAGATGGGTCGGAATGAAAAATCAAGATTGCAAGGGGAAAAATGCTGGATCAATAAAAGGAAGACCTTTTTGACAATTAGAGACTTTATCAAAGAACTGGCTTCTGTCCAGAGCGTTTAGAATTATTGCAGAAAAGAATACATGAATAACTACTTAAGATGCTGTAGATGGGGTTCCTGCTCTCAGGGAAATAGCACTGGTGGCATAAGTTTTCCTTCAAATCTGTTAGTCTATGATTCTATGATTATGTATTTGCTGTTTGTTTCTAGAAAAATTTAAAAATATGTCACTCATTAGCTGGTTATGTAACATATACAGACAATTGTATTGAGTAAAATATTTTTAATATATAACTCTCAATATACAACTTATATTAGATGATTCAAAATACTTAAAACAAGTTATTATATTTCTTAGGTTATAGGATGTGTTCCATCTGGGATGTTCACTCAGCTTTCCTCAAAAAATAAAAAAATGTTCAACAACTCTAAAATGTTTTAGAAAAGCTCATAGGAAAGAAAACTTGTTCAAGTTCTTATCCCCTACATTATTAAATATCAATTTTATATTATATTTTGATATACTAATAAAATACAATAATATTGTATGTCTCATTTTAGAAAAATAATCTTCATCTTTTAAATGCAATATCAATAGTTAACTATATGTGAAGACTAATACAGATTATGTTAGCTAGCTTATTCACCCGCATTTACAATTTTTTGGCTAGATGTGCTCGCATTGGTTTTGTATATTCAGCCATTCTACACATATGTATTGAGTGTATCATTTTTATGAGGGGTGTGTAGGTGCTGTGGAGACAATGAAATAAGATATAATCAAACATATTTTAATATTAATATATTATAGTGGACTGGAAATACATTAAAGACCCACCAAATAAATATAAAAATAAAACTTGGAAAATTTCCAAGAGAAGAGGCATTTAGTAAGATAACAATATTTGGTAGAGGAAGTTGTTTTAGTAAGGGGGGGGGGTCAGAAAAAACATCTCTAAATAAATGATATTTTCTCTGAGAGCTGTAGACATTAATTAGATAAAACAGAATAAAGGTGGGGTAGAGTGCTGGAAACTATTTCAGGAAGAGAGAACATCTTGGGGAAATTACTTAGCAAGTGGTTGAATTACAGAAAATCAGCAATGATATGACACAGGGTGAGATTTGCCAGAAATATATCAATATTTTCCCTATATAAGGAATAACTTCTGTACATTTTGGATTTGAACTCCGGCAATGAAAAAGCTATTATACGAAATTGTGTTCTGCAGACTAACCTCTCTAGAAACATTTATATATTTTAACTGCAGTACCTTTATTTTAAATGCAGGTAGTGGATAGCTGATTATCTTGAAAAATTCAGAGTATATTCAAATAGATCTCTTTCCTTAAAGAGGAAATGCATCTCATTTAATTGTCCCCTTTGCCCCATTACCCTCTAAGACTGAAGCCTATTGTCTCATCATTACATCACTGCTAAAGTCAATGACACCTTGCTCTCACTTTATCCATTAAAAAAAAAAATCAGATCCCATTCACAGCCCAACACACTCCAATATGGATTTTGGCTCCAACGCTCCACTAATAATCTTCTTGGTAAGGTCTTCAATGACTTTCCTGCAGGTAAATCTGGGAAATATATCTTAGTCCTTATTTGGTTCAACCCACAAGAGCATTTGATACCATGAACCATTTTATCCTTTAAAAAAATCTCACTTGATTTTGGTTCAGGTCATGATCTCACAGTTTGTGGGTTCAAGCCCCACATCAGGCTCTGTGCTGACAGTTCAGAGCCTGGAGCCTGCTTTGGATTCTGTCTTTCCCTCTCTTTCTGCCCCTCCCCTGCTTTCTCTCTCTCTCTCTCTCTCTCTCTCTCTCTCTCTCTCTCTCTCTTTCTCTCAAAAATAAACATTTAAAAAAACTTTAAAAACAATCTCACTTCGATGGCATCCACATCCTTTTTTCCCTTTTATCTGTTTGCCTTTCTCCATGCATTCTTCATTTGGCTTCTCCTCCTCTTTCATACATGTTAGTATTGAAAACCCTCAGGTTTCTGTCATGGTCCCAGTTTTGTCTCACTCTATATTTTCTGTAAGTACTTCCATCTGCCTCCATGATTTTAATATAATTTGTCCATTTTCACCAATTACAGTCCTATGACAACAGCCTAGTTCAAATCACTGATACTATTTGCATCATGGTTAATTTTATGTTTCAACTTGGCTATGCCACAAGATGCCCAGACATTAGGTCAAACATTGTTCTGGGTGTACCCATAAGGGTGTTTCTGGATGAGATTAATGTTTGAATCAGTAGACTAAGTAAAGTAAATTACCTCCCTTGGTAGGCCTCATCTAATCAGTTGAAGACCTGAATAGCACAAAAGGCTAAGAGGGGACTCCTACTGCCTGATTGCTGAAGCTGGGATGTTGGTCTTTTTCAGTCTCTGGATTCAGTCTGAAACATCTCTTCTGCTCTTCTTGAATCTTGAGACTGATGGCTTTTGGACTGAAATTTATGCCATTGGCTCTCCTGGTTTTCAGACCTTCAGACTTATGTTACAACTACACATAGATTCTCCTAGGCTTCCAGTTTGCCAGCTGAAGATCTTGGGACATCTCAGCCTCTATAAATGTATGGGTCAATTTTTTATAATAAATCTTTGTCTCCCTCCCTCCCACCATCCCTCCCTTTCTTTCTCTCTCTCTCCTGCTCTTTCTCTCTCACATAAAGGAATTCATTTTTTAAAAATGAGAGTCTGTTTTTATGCATACAATTTTAATATTTTATCTTCACCTTTATATATAGTTCAAAAAGTATAATCTATGCATTGGTATGTACTATATTTCAAGTATTATTTCATGATATCGGTTGCTTAGTTGTTTTTCCCAGTTAAGATTTTTTGAATTAGTATTGTTTATGAGAATGAGTTAAATGAAACTTTAAAGATGGTTTATTATTTCTACACTGCAAAATTACTTGTTTAATACTATCAATAAGTGTATCCCACCTATCACAGTAGAATAGCAAATGGATTTTTTGTAACTGCCCATCAAGCATAAAGAAAATAAAAGAGTGGGTATATTTTTGTTAAGAAACTAGAAAACTCAAGTTCTCTTCTAAATACTTAAATAATCCTAGAAAAATTTCCTATTTTCCTCCTTTGTTATTTGGGCTAAATGATTTAAAAGATTCTACCACCCACATTTTCTGATGGCAGATTTTAAAAATATAGAAAATGTTTACTTATAACAAACAAAATAAAGACCTCAAGGAAAAAGGTAATCTCAGGAAGATAAAATGTAACCTAAGGGATCTATGTGCAATGAAATTACATTCAAAACTTACTTAATTGTTGAAATGAAGCCACAAAGAAAAACTGTATATATGGGAATATCATTTAATTTTTAGAACCCATTGTTTTCTTTCTAACTCACTCATCACTGAGTTGATGAGCAGGCAATCACTAATCATTTGGGAGTTGATATGGACATATGAGAATATTCCAAGGCTCCTTCCCGCTGCAAAAAATTTACTCCAGCAACAAAACCAAGTCCCCAGCTTCTCCCTGGATGGAGTTGATCTGCATATTTAGCCCCTCAACTTTTCTACCCAAGGGCCTAGCTTTTACCCATGTCTGCTTCTGAGAGCCGATGGGGCCCAGCATTTACTAAGACCCTGGGATTGACAGAGAACAAAGCAATAGTTTGGAAGATCATGTGGTCAGAACATTTATGCAGACATCTGTCACAGTTCCTCTCCTCAGCTCAGGGGGGAAAAAAGATAAGTATTGACAAGGATGTTGGGAAAAGAGAACACATGTACGCTGTTGGCAGATGTGTAAATTGATATAGCTGTGTGGGAGAGATATGGAGGGTCCTCAAAAAATTAAAGACAGAACTGCACTATAATCCAATAATTTTGCTTGTGGCCATCCATCTGAAGAAATGGAAGTCACTATTATGAAGAGATACTCTTCAGTGAACTCCCAGGTTGCAGTACTATTCACAATAGCCAAGATATGGAAACAGCTTTAATGTCTGCTGATAGATGAATGGATCAAGGAATATCGTGTGTGTGTGTGTGTGTGTGTGTGTGTGTGTGTGTGTGTGTATGTGTACATTTAGACATTAAAAAGGATATCCTTCCATATGCAACAACATGGATGAACTTGGATGACATTATCCAGGTGAAATAATTCAGAACTACAAATACAAATACTGTCACTTATGTGTAGAATCTAAAATTTTCAAACTCATAGGAACAGAGAATAGAGTGGTGGTTGACACGGGCAGGACAAAGGGGGAAGGGGAAGTTGTTGGTCAAAGGGTACAAAGAGTCAGTTGTGCAGGAGAAATAAGTTCTGGAGATATAATGTACAGCATGGTGACTGCAGTTAACAATACTGTCATGTAAACTTGAAACTTGCTAAGAGGGTATACCTTAAGCTTTGTCATCACACACACACACACACACACACACAAACTATGTGAGGTGATGGACATGTTAATTAGCTTGATTTTGGTGATCATTTAAAAATCTATTTTCACCTCACGCCAGTCAGAGTGGCCAAAATGAACAAATCAGGAGACTATAGATGCTGGAGAGGATGTGGAAGAAATGGGAACCCTCTTGCACTGTTGGTGGGAATGCAAATTGGTGCAGCCACTCTGGAAAACAGTGTGGAGGTTCCTCAAAAAATTAAAAATAGACCTACCCTATGACCCAGCAATAGCACTGCTAGGAATTTACCCAAGGGATACAGGAGTACTGATGCATAGGGGCACTTGTACCCCAATGTTTATAGCAGCACTCTCAACAATAGCCAAATTATGGAAAGAGACTAAATGTCCATCAACTGATGAATGGATAAAGAAATTGTGGTTTATATACACAATAGAGTACTACGTGCCAATGATAAAGAATGAAATATGGACCTTTGTAGCAACGTGGATGGAACTGGAGAGTGTGATGCTAAGTGAAATAAGCCATACAGAGAAAGACAGATACCATATGGTTTCACTCTTATGTGGATCCTGAGAAACTTAACAGAAACCCATGGGGGAGGGGAAGGAAAAAAAAAGGTTAGAGTGAAAGAGAGCAAAGCATAAGAGACTCTTAAAAACTGAGAACAAACTGAGGGTTGATGGGGGGTGGGAGGGAGGGGAGGGTGGGTGATGGGTATTGAGGAGGGCACCTTTTGGGATGAGCACTGGGTGTTGTATGGAAACCAATTTGACAATAAACTTCATATATTGAAAAAAAATCTATACATATATTTATACATACTTCAAAACATCAAGTTATACACATTAAAATTATGCAATTTATTTTCCGGTTTCTCTATTCTATTCCACTGATCTATGTGTCCATTTTTGTGCCAATACCATACTGTCTTAATGATTATAGCTTTGTAATACAAGTTAAAGTCTGAACTGTGATGTCTCCAGCTTTGGTGTTCTTTGTCAACATTACTTTGATTATTTGGGCTCTTTTGTGGTTCCATACAAATTTTAGGATTTTTTGTTCTGGCTCTGTGAAGAATTCTTGTGTTATTTTGACAGGGATTGCATTGAACGTGTAGATTCCTTTGGGTGGTTTCAACATTTTAACAATATTTTTTCTTCCAATCCATGAGCATGAAACATTTTTCCATTTCTTTGTGTCTTCTTCAATTTATTGCGTAAGCCAAGACTGCACTGTATGCTGACTAACCTGAGAATATAAATAAATAAATATAAATAAATAAAAAATAAATAAATAAATAAATAAATAAAATATATACATTTCCTATGTATCAATTATCACTCAATACAGCTGAAAAAATTATTCATTTTTAGAGATATTCCACTATAGTGTCCTGTGCTATTGCTAGTTATTAGAGAGTTAAATCATAAGTGAAGCAGGGTATTATTTCTATTATTATTTCTCACGATATAATTTCTTTTGTCTAGCGGACCCATCTTGAGACTATTGCCCCGTTAATATCTTTGGGTTGGCAGACGGCTAAAGAGAAAGTTAAATCATCATAACCATCACTGCCATAGAATCATGGCAGTAACATTTACCCCTTCTGCATATAATTTATGTTTCTTCTATAATCCTCACCAAGTAATATTCTAAAGTGGATGATGATGAGGCATTTCTCCAGAAACTAGCTTAGCTAAAAATACTCATGATAGACTAAGCCTTGCAGAGAAATCATGTCAATTTACTCTCAGTAAAATGAAGACCACTACAGTTTTCCACAAAAGCAGGAAACTCGGAAATATTTATTTAACTGTTACAGGGTTTTTCTTCTATTGCATCTATTAAAGTTATGGTAATGAAATTGAGTTTAAATACTATTACTACATCCAATATCTCTTTCCTATACAAAATATTTAGCTGTGGCTATAAAAAAAGAATGTTGCTTCCAATGTGGACCAAGAATAGCATAATGCTATATTTTAAACATCACACATGGTCAGTATATTTAACTACACTGATTTGTGTTTTGAGCACCTTTTAATCACTGGTGTCAGAGTGGCTTTAAAGTTCAGCAAAATTTTACACAAAACATATTTAAAATTACTTTACACTTCAGTGAAATTCACTCAGCTTTAGGCTAAATATAGAAACTTAACAGTCTAACACACTTATGTCAAAGCTGGTTAAGAGGGGGAAGTTGTAAAGGTAATCCATTCAGTCAAAATCTTCAGGGAAATATAACATGCATGGAACACCATGTCCCTTCTGGCACACTGCTATTATTATTTTATTTACTTTTCACTGAAACTTTTTTATAAACTATCCTAGAAAAGAATAACACACTTTTAAATGATTTGCGCCTTATGTGTACATTTATTAAATTTAAGACTGCACCACGGAGAGGTATAAGCCTTTCTGACTAGCCTTCTCTAAGAGCTGTATGTCTTTTCTATTTAAAATTCTTAAATATTATATAAAGGTACCTTTAATGTTAATACCTAATATAGATGATAATTCAAGATATATATAATTGAATAAGGGTAAAATGGATACTAGAGCCATTTTAGGGTCATGTCAACTAAAATACTGGCTGGTTTCAAAATAAAAATACCCAAGGCTAGGCATAAAAGGCATCACTCTATTCTAAGTAACTGGAGAGTATTCTCTTTGGAGTATATTACTTCACATGTTCTGAACACTGTGATTCTGGACCTACTGACTCTCTGTGTGAACTTCCATGAATCTCATCTAATTATCTGATAGTTTAGCTATCATTTTTTAAATGAGGATGACTCCACAGTTTGATGTATGGCAACCAGAAATGCAATCTTGGCTACCCACTTACTCATAGTGTAGCATTGGTAAGTTATTTTACCTCTCTCTCCCTCAATTCTCCTCATCTGGTAAATGTTTATAATAGCAATTATCGTTCACAGAAGTATTTATGAATTAATAAGACAGTACTTGAAAGCTGTTAACATTGCCTATCCCAGAGTTTACCATCAGTCAAAGGATATTAGCTGCTCTTATTTCTGTTTCTTTTCTAAATTAAGTTATGCATTTTTAGCTACCTTTAAGATATCTTCATTGAGTTGTATCACCAGGAATGCACATAGGACAAAGTCAACATTAAACACAAAGTAAAACAAAATATATCTCTTGTCACGTACTATCTCTGTAATGAGACAACTAGAGTCCCATTCACCTAGATTTGAAGCATAAAATTATCTTAGTCTTCTCTGTTATGCAATTATTATATCCTCTGTATTTTCCTTCCCCAGAATTCCTTTCAAATGCTAGCTCTCTTCATATATCTTACCTACACCACTGTCTCTGAGACTTATTGTCTCCTGACTATTCATGCTGCCTCCAGTTATTTCTACTCTGTAAGATCTAATTCCTTGCAGTTATATTGAACCTCCTGAAGCACACTTCTTGTCACATTACTTTTCTGGCCAGAAACTTTCAGTGGTGTTCAGAAGCAAAACAAAGTCCAGACTTCCTGCTCTATCATTCAAAGCAACTTACTTCAGAAACCAGTACTCTGTGTGTCTTCTTTACTCCCAGCCTTATGAACTGTTACCATTTCCTTTAAATATGCTGTCTTTTCCAACCGTATGCCATTTCTCAATTTTCCAACAGTTTCCCTTGCTTAGAATAGACTGTCAGCTATTTTTATTGAAGGAAGACACAGGTTATAATATAATTCAATGTAAGAACTGAATTGGAAATAAAACTAAGTTCTGAGAAAGATAATGTCTATAGAATGTACTCTTTCCTAGGGCTCTTATAACAAGTACAACAAACTGGGTGACTTGAAAGAACAGGAATTTATTCTCTCACAGTTTTAGAGGATAGAAGTACAATATCAAGATACTAATTTGGAGGACTTTGTGTTCCATGCTTCTATCCTAGCTTCTGATAGTTACTAGACACTCTTGGTTTTCCTTGGCCTATAGATTTCGAACTCTAATTTTTGCATCCATCACTGTCACATGGGTATCTTTTCCCTGTGTGTCTTTTGTCTTCACATGGTGTTCTCTTTTGTCACTGTTGTCACTCTTTCCTCTTACAAGGACACCAGTCATCATATTGGATTAAAGGCTCCCTGTACTCAGTATGACCTCATCTAAACTTCACTAATTATATATGCAAGGATGCTATTTCTTCCTTTTTTCCTTCCTTCCTTCCTTCCTTCCTTCCTTCCTTCCTTCCTTCCTTCTTTTTTAAGAGACAGAAAAGCGCAAAAAGGGGGTGGAGCAGAGGGAAAGAGAAAGAATCCCAAGCAGGCTCTACACTGAGTGTAGAGCCCCATGCAGGGCTCGATCCCATGACCCTGGTATCATGACCTGAGCTGAAATAAAGAGGGATGTTCAATCAGCTGAGCCACCCAGGTGCTCCTGCAATGATGCTATTTCTAAACAAGATCACATTCTAAGGTGTTGGGAGTTAAGATATTGACATATCTTATTAGGGGACACAATTCAACCTATAACAAAAAGGGAGTTAAAAAAATTGTAGACGCTGAATACTGGAGCCAGACTGAATTGGTTACTTCTTTCCTGAGTTGTTCTCTCACTTCCTGGGTCGATTCCTCACTCCCATTACTTAACGAGTTCTCTGGTGTTTAGCAACTACTCAACCTCCTTACATTTCAATTTCCTCATCTGTAATGTAAAAAAAATAATACTTCCCACTTCAAGGTATTTTGTGAGCATTAAAGAATGTGAACATGAATAAACTATTTAAAACAGTTGTATTAAATCAATGTGCATATCATTCTTTTCTTACTGTGGGTCCCTGGGAGATAACAGTGTCACATGCCCAGTGTGAGTGTGGAGGGTTAGCCTCTTTTTAATTGTTATAACCACATACCCTCCCCCTTGATGTTTTCCTACTTCTCTGACTCCTTCTCTTGATGTTTATTTTTGTTTTTGTTTTTTTGTTTGTTTGTTTTTTTAGTTTTACCCTTCTCTATTAAGATACTTCTAGGAACATCCATGAAATATCTTAATTAAAGTTATGATTAAGGTATCGAGTCTTATGTGACTGAGGCGAATAAAGTCATGGAAGAGAAGATGATTGATGACGTTGTTCCTAAATGTAGGAGGGCCCCAGCAAGCACAGTGGTGGCTTAGCTCTTCTCTATCTCTAGTCCTCACCTTCAGAATTCTTCCCATCCCATCCATATCACAATGAATCCTATTTACAAATAAATAAATTCCAAACTGATACATACCTAATTAGTTACCTACAATGACATTTATAGGGAATTTTCTAGTAGGTTATTAATATTGTTAAAACTTTGGGGTGTTTGGGTGGCTCAGTTGGTTGAGCGTCCGACTTCGGCTCCGGTCATGATATCTCAGTTGATTCGTTCCAGCCCACGTTGGGCTCTGTCCTGACACCTCAGACCCTGGAGCCTGCTTCTGATTCTGTGTCTCCCTCTCTCTCTGCCTCTCCCCTGTGCATGCTCTGTTTCTCTCTGACTCAAAAATAAAGATAAACATTAAAAAAAGTTTTTTAAAATTGTTAAAACTTTTATTAAAAGAGTCAAAGTCACTTTGAGAAAGAATTATAAAAATTATTTTAAATAAATTAATAAAATTTAAAAAATATTAATATCCATTTCATAACATGAAATAATTACAGAGGAAAATTATTTTCATAATTTAGACAGTTCCTTTTTGGCTACCTCCCTATCCAAATTTTAACTACCTGTGTTCTCTAATACCTGATTTGGGGGATATTTGGTTTTAAACTTATAATTTTGGGATGCCTGGGTGGCTCAGTTGGTTGAACATCTGATTCTTAGTTTCAGCTCAGGTCATCATTTTAGGGTTCAAGAGATTGAGCCTTATGTCAGTCTCTGTGCTAACAGCATGGAGCCTACTTGGGATTATCTGTCTCCCTCTCTCTCTGCCCCCCCCTCCAAATAAATGAATAAACTTTAAAATAAATAAATATAATTATAAACTTCCTTCTTTTAATAATTTGTATTTTTGCCAATTCTGTGTATACATCAAAAACATGAAAAGAATAAAAGAGTATTCTTAGAATAAATAGAATAGTAATTCACATTAATGATTCTCCATAGATAAAGAAAGCCTAGTTTTGGTTCAAAATGAGAATATATTTTCAAACTAAATTCCATAAATGTTCAAGGAAATTTCTCAGGGAAAGCCATATTAGATAGTAATTTTAAATGAATTATCAGTGCATAGAATATTACACAATTCTTCACGACCAGGTATAAAAGACTAAAGTATCTGCATAAAGAGCTTAAGTAAATCTCAGTAGTTCATAACCTTAAACATCTCGAAAAATCACCTCTACTATCCCCAATCTTATTGTGAAGTAAATGTTAGTTTTTACAGTGGATTTAAATTTCCATATTTTATTTTATTCTATAATGATAGAAGAATATTTCTAATTTACATATAAATCTCAGTTTTTTATGAGTATCTTTACTATATCACATTAATATATCCAGTATTGCTTTGGATACACTATATTGTGGTAGGTATATATAGTTATCTCATATATAAAGTAACATTAAGAAATTTCCCAGGGCACCTGGCTAGCTCAGTTGGTTAAGCATCCTACTTTGGCTCAGGTTGTGATCTAATGGTTCATGGGTTCCAGCCCCACAATCTCATAGTTCATGGGATCAAGCCCTGCATCGGGCTCTCTGCTGTCAGCCCAGAGCCAACTTTGCATCTTTTCTCTTCCTGTCTCTCTGGCCCTCACCCACTTGCATGCATGCATATTCTCTCTCTCTCTCTCTCTCTCCCAAAAATAAATAAACATTGAAAAAAAAGAATTTCTCATGAAATGTATGTAATATATTTAATGATTCAAAGAGTGTCTGGCAAAAGTAAGTTCCATGCTAGTGTTTATTAAATATTTTAGTGTTTATTAAATATTAAATACAATGAATGCATTTCTATACATTCTATTGATGTAAAATAATATGTACTAGCTTGTGGGCACTGAGTCAAAATAAGTAAAAGCTGAAATAGAAAACTCATATTTTTTGTTGAAAAATATTAATGGCTATTCTTAAGAAAGCTTTAAATAGATTCTGAGTGTGTATGAAGTTGAAATAGACTTCACATTCTTGAAATATATGCTTTAGAAAAAAATAGACTTATACATAAGTCATTATTCAACATAATATTAAATATAAGATTAAAAGGAAAGAAAAAGAGTCATTATTTGGTTTTAGAAAATCTGCTTCTAGCTGAGTAAATCAGGAAATGTTTTGACCTGGGGCTTTCATAAACAAAATGGACAAGTAGAGTAACTCAAGTAGCATATAGTGAACATTTTAATTGGTTTGTAGTTTGAAGCAAAATAAAACAGAGAGATTGTGTAGCAAGAAATATGATTAGACAAAATTGGAAAAGTCAGCTTGGGGACAGATAATTCTGGATTTCACATAAAAAATTAAGGTAGATTTCATTTGGTATGTAAGGAAGACTCTAAAAGATTTTATGCAAAATGTAACACAATTGGGGTGGCTTTAGTAAAACTAATCTGACACCATGGTGTCAAGTGAATGAGAACAGGGGTGGAGAAGTCTATGGGAGCTTAATGCAATAGTTTAGGAGAGCGTAATGAGTTTAAAGACTGCAGAAATACAGGATTGGATATGAGGTTGTGGAAGAAGAAGAGGGCAGTGAGTAGAAAGATGTTACTAAAAGACGTAAGAAATAGAGATGAAAAAAGAATGTTTAGGAGAGTGATGACTCCATTCTGGATATGTTGTATCCACGTGCTATAAAAATACTCATATTAAAGATGCTTAGCAGTTATTAGAAATACTATATGATAACCTGGTTAAATGGATTAAAGTCTACACCTTTTGTTATAATTTTCTTTCCCTGAGTTGCTAGGTCAGAATTTTGAAAAGTAAGGATTTTGACCACGTATACCAAGATTCCTGGAAATGCTTTTATAATGCGGTATCCAAAGCCAATCCCTAAATTCCTAAGCCAAAATATATATTTGAATTCACTAACTTTGTAACCTCACTGTTTTTCTTCATACCATGCCCTATAATTGTGTTATAAATACTAATTGGGGCTTAAATGCAATTCAGATAAATCTTAAATTAAAATGAAATGTAAATTACGAGAATAAAAGCCTATTTTTGAATACTATGTTTATCTTTGATACTTCAAGAGGAGACTTCACTTTAAGTTAATGAGTTACAGTAATCTATAGAGTCTGAAAAAATACATGAATTAATTTTAAGTCACAATGCAATACCGTTGATTAATGGATACATGAATAGCATTTTTATCTGAAATTGTTTAATTATAGTCAGTGCTATAAATGTCCATATTTTATTTCAAAGCAAAGTAATATACATAATTAGCTTTTATTGTTGTCTTTTTCACTACTCATATCTTGGCATATATTTTACTTGTATTTTTATGAACATCTCTTCTGTTTTGATTAAATTAGAAGCCCATTGAAGTCACAGTACATTAATTTTCTATTCCCATCACCTACTGCATGACATTAAATTGCGTAGAAGCATCAAAATTATTGTAAAAATATTTAGCATATTAAACAAAGTTTTTGTAAATATACTTCTTTTATTGAGTGGAAAAGCATTTCTCTATAAAAAATACAGTCAATGTTCATAGCAGCACTCTCAACAATAGCCAAATTATGGAAAGAGCCTAAATGTCCATCAACTGATGAATGGATAAAGAAATTGTGGTTTATATACACAATGGAATATTACATGGCAATGAGAAAAAATGAAATATGGCTTTTTGTAGCAACGTGGATGGAACTGGAGAGTGTGATGCTAAGTGAAATAAGCCATACAGAGAAAGACAGATACCATATCGTCTCACTCTTATGTGGATCCTGAGAAACTTAACAGGAACCCATGGGGGAGGGGAAGGAAAAAAAAAAAAAAGAGGTTAGAAAGGGAGAGAGCCAAAGCATAAGAGACTGTTAAAAACTGAGAACAAACTGAGGGTTGATGGGGGGTGGGAGGGAGGAGAGGGTGGGTGATGGGTATTGAGGAGGGCACCTTTTGGGATGAGCACTGGGTGTTGTATGGAAACCAATTTGTCAATAAATTTCAGAAAAAAAAAAAATACAGTCAAACATTGCAACAAAAAGTTATATTTCTTTCTTGGTTAGTTCTGCAACCATTTACTTACGGTTTCAGAAGAATATGAAAGAAGTTAGGAGATTTGGGGAAATTTAATTACTTGTATTTGGTATCTAACACTTCTGTTGTTATATGCCTTAAAGAAATTATTGCTTTATTAAAATAAATATTAATCTTATTATATAGAATTGGAATAAAAATGTATTTCATGTATGCAGATATAGAAGGCAAGACCAAACTTATTGCAATGATAGATTCTTTCTGTGAAGTCAGAGTTTGGATAGCATTGAGGAGGAGGGTGACCATGGCTTAAGGTCACTAGACATCCAATAATACTACCAGAGGGTATTCATATGTATGTATCTCAGTAAGGAGAGCCCAAGGCCTTATGAGTTTGATTTAGTAATGATTGAATAAAGAGTAACTTGAACGGTTTGAAAAGCAACTTGCAGAAATTTGTTTTTAAAGGGAGAATGAGCTATACCAGAGTAAATGTAGGCAGAATCAGAAGATGAATCTGGAAAGACGTTTGCCATATGGAGATACAAACCATGACATTTCCTAAAAATGGGATTTATATAACAATCTAGATCAGATCTGGACTTGGTTGAATCATGCAAATTTCAATCTTCTTTAGAATACAAGTGAATAGAATCTAATATTTGCAGTTACCTAAGAAAAAACTACTTAAGACGTCTTGAAAAGAAAAAGAACATTGTCTTCCTGATAACAGCAGTTGCTCAGTCATTGTATATCAGATTATAAAATAATCTATAAAAACATTTATTAGTCATTTAAAAATATTCCAATTACGTTTTAAGCAACTATTACTTTAACAGGAAATTTGTAAGTGTCCCCTGATTAAGTTCCACCTTTTCTTGGTTAAAATGCCTGTTGAGCTACAAAATTAGATTACAACTCACACAAATATGCAAAATTAATTATGTCAGAGAGTTAAATATGTATTAATGTTAAGGCTGACAAAAAAGGATTAAGAAAAAAAATACTCTGCTTGTGTCATAAAGATTGCCAAGCAATATACCAAAATATAGACCATGTGATAAAAGAGAAGCTCCCTGATGAGTCAGGTTATCTATGAACACAGAGTATTGTTGCTGTTTCTAGGATATAGTCATCTCTTTCAAGTAGGTAGTTGATTCATTGGCAAATATATCCCTATGAGTTAAATGCTGCAGAGGGCCATAAATGTAATAGCAGTCCCAGAAATAAACCAATGTCAAATGATCTCCAACAGATGTACCAAAACCACTTAATTCAGAAAAAAAAAAAAAAAACAACAAAACAGTGTCTTCAACAATTGCTGTTAGGAAAACTGGATATCCACATGCAAAAGAATGAAGTTGAGCTCTTATCTTACATTAGAGACAAAAATGAACTCAAAATAGATTAAAGATCTAAACATAAGACCTAAAAGTATAAAACTCCTAGAAGAAAACATGGACAATGTTTTATGATATTGGACTTGACAATATTTTCTTAAATATGACCCCAACCACTAAAAGTTAACAAAAGTAAAAATGGGTAAATAGGATTACATTAAATTTAAAAAACTTTTGTGGCTCAAAGGACAAAAATCAGCAGAGTGAAAAGGCAACCTAATCAATGGGAGAAAATATTTACAAATTATATATCTAATAAAGAGTTAATATCCAGAATATATAAAGAACCACTACAACTCAACAACAACAAAATGAAATACCGCATTAAAAATGAGCTAAGGACTTGAATAGATGTTTCTCCAAAAATGATATTTGAATGCCCAATAAGCAAAGAAAAGATACACAACATCACTGATAATCAGGAAACTGCAAATAAAAACCACAATGAGCTATCCCCTCACACCCATTAGGATGGTTACTATAAAAAAAGGGGGGATAGCAAGTGTTGGTGGTAAGGATGTGGAAACACTGGAATCCCTGTACCTTGTTGGTAGAATTGTAAAATGGTGCAATGCGTAGAAAAAATATGCAGTGTCTTTAAAACATTAAAAATAGAACCACCATATGATCCTACTTCTGAGTGTATATCTAAAATAATTGAAATCAGAATTTCTAAAACATATCTATACTTCCATGTGCATACCAGCACTATTCACAGTAGCCAAAAAGTAGAAGCACCCCAAATGTCCATTGGTGGATAAATGGGTAAAATGTGATGGATATATATTTATTTATAATAAAATACTATTCAACCTGAAGAAAGAAGGAAACCCTTTCATTTGCAACAATGTGAATGATCTTGGAGGGCATTAAAATAAATGAAATAAGCCAGATGAAGAAAGACAAATACTGAATGGTATTGCTTATTTGTGGATCCAAAAAAAAAAAAAAAGGCAGAATTAGTAAAAACTGAGAGCAGAATGGTGGTTGCCAGAGGTGGGGGTGGAGAAAATAAGAAGAGGTTGGTAGAGAGAGTACAAACTTTTAGTTATAAGATAAATAAGGTATGAGGAATGAATGTAGAATACAGTTACTATAGTTAATAACACTGTATTGTATAACTGAAATTCGCTAAGAGAGCAGAACTTTAATATTCTCATAAAAAAAGTATGTGAGGTGATGGGTGTGTTTAGTTAATCAGTGCGAGGGGGGGATTCTTTCGCAATGTTTATATATGTCAAATCATCACATTGTATACTTTAAATATCTTGCACTATTTACCAATTGTATTTCGATAAAGCTGGAGGAAAAAAGGAAGAAATCCTGTGACGTGCTACAAAATGGATGAACCTGGAGGGCATGATGCTTAAGTGAAGTAAACCAGTAAAAAGAAAACAAATACTGTATGATTCCACTTCTATGGAATAAATAAAGGAATTGGATTCATAGAATCAGAAGGCAGGATGATAGTTACAAAGTGCCGGGGGGAGGGGTAAAAGAGGAATTGTTCAATAAGTTTGAGTTTCATTGGGCATTTGGGTGACTAAATTGGTTAGGTGTCTGACTTGATTTCTGCTCCTATCATGATCCCAGGGTCATGGGATCGAGTTCTGAGTCAGGCTCCACATTGAGCATGGAGCCTGATTGGGACTCTCTCTCTCTCCCACTCTCTCTGCCCCTCTCCTGCTCACGCCCTATCTCTTCCAAATAAATAAATAAATAAACTTTAAAAAATGGTTAAGATGGTAGATTTTATGTTATGTGTTTTTTTACCAAAATCAGAAAAGGGAAAACAGTGTTTTTGAAGAGGCAGAAGACCATGAGAAGCCAATAGATTACCGTGTGTATATGTTATATATGTGTTATATATATGTTTTATATATATATAATACATAATATATATAATATATAATATTATATATAATATTAATATAATATAATATATAATATATAATATATAATATATATAAAACATATATATAACTAGAGCAGAAGATACAGAAGTTATGTTGATGGGCTACAGGAGAGTTTTGGAAGGGCATATTATAAAACTTATTTCCTAGTAGAGTTTTCAGGGGAAGAATCAGGGGAAAGGAGGGTTGTTCTGATCTCTTTTCTGTTTTCCTTGCAGGTTAGTCTGTGGTAACATTCTATCTCAATGCTCTCATGCGCAAAAGGTGCAAAAGGGTAATGTATTCCTATTCTTTTATGGAAGTGTGAAAAAATGGGCCAGTATGATTTTGACATAAAGAAGGATTATGAAAGGAGATTCACAGGCATTGCAAAGACTCTCTTTCATTACAGAATACAGGCTTATATTTTGATAAGAGCCCAGAGGTCTTTTGTATCTTGCTTAAAACAAATAGACATTGATTTCATCTGTTTTCTCATTCTGCTTTCTGTGAGAAAAGAAAAAAAAGATAATTTCTAGTAATGTCAAGGAATCGTAGGTCTGGTTTGTATTTGTTTTGTTTTTCTTGAAGGTCTTTATGAACTACAAGGGATCACACAAAATGAAAGGATAATTAGTGAAAAAAGTGTATTATGAAGAAGAATTGGTGAGGAGCAAGGACTGTTAAGAGAAATCTAAACGCTCAAGACTTTTTAAAATAGGTTTTTTGAGGTACCATCTACGTCCCAGAACCGAAGTCAATTTACAGAGTTTTACAGCAACCAGATCTGAGTCCAGGTTTAGAAAATTTCCTTAGTCAAAACAAACAAACAAAAAGAAAAACAAAACAAAACCCACAAGAAAACAAAGCAAACCAAACAAAAAACCAACAAACAAAAACAAACACAAAAACAAATCCCTGCGTTCATTTGTAGTAATTCTCTATTTCCACAATCAACCCCAAGCAACCATTCATTTATTCTCTAATTCTATAGGTTGCCTTTTTGGGGGGGGGGGGGATCAATTCCAAAAATGAATACAGCTATTTATTTAAAATATTTTAAACAAGTGTTAACTGAACCTCATCTCCCTGACTCTGTAGCCCAGCATATTCCAAATATCTGAGCTTTCATAAAGAAACAGACCTGCCTAAGAGGAAACAAACAAAACTAAACAAAAACAGTTTACAAACATGCTAACTGTTGCAAGAGACTAGCTTCATTTGTTGCCGCTCAGAATAATCCCAGTTGCAGCACTCTGCTAGAGTTGAAATGTATTTCTGCAGCGCTCCTTTGCTGTTTATCAGACGTGATTCCAGTGACACAAAAACCTTTTCTAGGGACTTCTTTTCCCTCAGTCGTTGATTATTCACTCACCTCCAGTTGTGCTTTATTCTTATCTCTTAATGCTGATCTTACCTACAATCTCACAGCTTTGCTATTTGAGAAATTCTGAGCCGAATCAGTGTAAGGCACGAGGTCTCTTTCTGTGCTGGAAACGTCTCCTAAATGTCAAGTGTTCACCTTCATGAGTGGGTAGCCATTTATTGCCCAGGGTAGTAAATGCACACGCTGGTTGTAATTCTGACACCTCATTGTAGCCACCCTGGTGTTTCTGGTAGGCATTGTAATGAATTATGTATGAGAAATTCTTCATCCTCTCAATGTTTTACCTGGTCAGTGTCTGCATCTACATTAATTCCTTCCGAACCTGCTGGGAACTAGTGGGCAGCTCTCACGCTAGGTTCTAGATTTGTCTTGTGACTTGTCATCCTTCGTTGCCCTTAAGTTAAATTTGTATGTTTTAATTTTCATCTGAGATAAGACAAGGAAGTTTACGTATACCTTCTTAAAATGAGGATGGGAAAATATTCTGTATCCTAAGCTTAAATGGACCCCACGCTTACTCAATTTCAGTAACTCGGTTGGTAGAGGAAAAATTGGAGTCATACAGAAACCACCTGCAAGAGACCTGGTGAGTCATGATATTATGACATTTTGCACAGATGAGAAAGAGTATCCTAAAAAAATGTCAACATCTTTCTATTTTGTCAGAAGGCAGAGAAATAAACAAGCTGTTATGTGAGAGAACTCAGTGTTACCTGGGAGTGCGGTGACAGAGTGACAAGGTTGTAAAGGGATCTATGTAAACACTTCTCTTTCCCTCTCTCTCTTTCTCTCTCTCTCTCTCTCTCTCTCTCTCTTTTAGTTAAGTTGCAAGTTGTCAGATCCTGAACTCTCACGAAAGAAAATACCACCTGGTAAATCAAAATCACTGTTGAGAACATCTGGTACTGTCGTGACTAGTTGTTCTGAGGCCATTGAGGGAGTTCAAACAAATTAAAATTCGAAATACATTTTTCCTTCATCCTAGATTTAAAAAAAGGTTTTGGTTAAAAGTATTGATAATAGTTGCTTTTTTTTAATCTTCATGCCTTTTACTATACCATTTTATAATAATTTTTCTTAATTGCTATAATGTGTAATTCTTAAGAGAAAAATCACAGTAAGAGAAAGGCAAAATGATCCAAGGAAAAACTGTAGGCTGTAGAATCAGATACAGATTTAATTTCCAGCTCTGTGCTCACTATGCGTTTGAATGTTTACATAAAAAAAAAAAAAACAAAAACCTAATAGTTATTACCTAAATATTTATTTATGACATTAGTAGTTTAACCATTGGTACTAACGTTTAAAGCAATTTTGTAATTTACGTGGTCTGATTTTATTTCCCCACCTGAAGTAAAACTAGACACATTTGAACCTAAAGCTGTATGACTCCAAAATATATTTTCCTTTCTTGGTGCCTGGGTGGCTCAGTTGTTGAGCAACTGACTTTGGCCTGGGTCATGATCTCACAGTTTGTGAGTTCGAGCCCCTGGCGGGCTCTGTGCTGACATCCCAGAGCCTGGAATCTGCTTCAGATTCTGTGTTTCCCTCTCTCTCTGCCCCAGCCCCGCTCACACTCTGTGTGTGTCTCTCTCTCAAAAAAAGTAAACATTAACAAAATATTTTGCTTTCATTTTAGCATTTTTTTTTTAGCTAAAAATTTTAGTGGGGGTGCCTGGGTAGCTCAGTTGGATGAGCGTCCGACTTTGGCTCAGGTCATGATCTTGCAGTTCATGAGTTTAAACCCCGTGTCATTCTCTGTGCGAACAGCTCGGAGCCTGGAGCCTGCTTCAGATTCTGTGTCTCCCTCTCTCTCTGTCCCTTTCCTGCTTGTGTGCTCTCTGTCTCTCAAAATAAATATTAATTTTTTTTAATTAGTGTAGTGTTTTTTTTTTGTTTGTTGTTTTTGCTTTTGTTTTTTTCAGAGAGAGAAAGAGTGTGAGCAGGGGAGAGGGGCAGAGGGAGAGAGAGAGAATCTCAAGGAGGCTTTACACTCAGCATGGAGCCCGTTGAGGGTCTCAATCCCTTGACCCTGGGATCATGACCTGGGTCGAAATCAACAGTCAGACACTCAACTGACTGAGCCGCCCAGGTGCCCCCAGTTTAGAATTTGTAACAAAGTTCACAAAACAAGTATATAGCTCAATGAATTTCACAAACTGATCACATTTGTGTAGCCAAAACTCAGCTCAAAATACAAAGTTGCCAGCCAAAATTACCTCCAAAAGCTCCCATACCTGTCATTGCTTTCCCCAAAGTAAATTCTATCCTAACTTCAAAACCACAAACTAGTTTTCTTTGTGAAATTTATATGAATAGGATCATATAGCATAAAATTGTGTTTGCCTTCTCTAGTGCAACAGTCTGTGAGATCTATTTCTTTTTTATGCATATAATTGTAGTATGTTCATTAGCATTACTGTATAATATTCCATTGCATGAATTTAAAAACCCATTCCATGAATTTTACGTATATACATGAGATATATATATATATATATATATATATATATATATATATATACTGAGTGTGTGTTCAGTTTTGATGATCATAAGTAAGGCTATGGACATTTTTGTGCCTGAATTTTGGTGAATATTAACACGTTTCTCTTGAGTATATACCTAAGAATAAAAATGTGGATCAGAGTACAATTCTAATGCTTCTAAACTCATTTACTTAATATATTCAGAAAACAATTGCATTCTAAGAAAAAAATGTTATGCATAAAATATGTATGGGAAATGTCTTAGGTTTGTCATATTATGAAGATGTCAACCTGATTTTAAAATACTAAACACACCATTTAAGATCTAGGGAGCCAAATTTATTTCTTTTTATTTTTTTTCAACATTTATTTATTTTTAAGACAGAGAGAGACAGCATGAACGGGGGAGGGGCAGAGAGAGAGGGAGACACAGAATAGGAAGCAGGCTCCAGGCTCTGAGCCATCAGCCCATAGCCTGACGCGGGGCTCGAACTCACGGACCGCGAGATCGTGAACTGGCTGAAGTCTGACGCTTAACCGACTGCACCACCCAGGCGGCCCTAGGGAGCCAAGTTTAAATAGCATTACATTATAGCTACTGGCTTGGAGTGGCAAACAAAACACAGTTCTTGCTTTCACTAAGCTTAGAATCTGTCTTCAAATAATAGGTGTGTGCATAATTACCAAGTCACATCTTTCTTCCTTTTTAATTAGCTGCAGAGTACTGTTCAGGGCTAGAACTATCACTAAGTTCATTGGAATTGATGTGTACCACCCCTGACTTAAAATGAAGAAGGCGTATTTGAGGATAGAGAACAAACACAATAAGTCTAGAAACTCAAAAACTCTATTTAATTCAATAAGTATTTATTAAATAACTAACTCAGAACTCTGATTGATTACACCAAAAACATTAAAACATTATCACTTCTATCAAGAAATTCACAAATTATTCCAGAATTAAAGAGCTGCGCTTTGAATATAAGAGTGATTCATATTCATGTTGAATTCAAGTTTTTATTGTTTGTTTTGTGTTGTTTTTATGATAGGTAGTCTGACGTTTTTAAATTTGAAAGACAAAGATACTGGCGTATAATTTAATGTATTTTAAAGCTACGAAAACAATAAAATCACCACATTTTCGAACTTTTCAGAGGCACATCTTAATTTTAAATACACAGAACAATATTTCTTGGTCTTTTTCTAAAAAATAAAAAAAATGGCTATTGATAGAAAAGCTTTTACATTGTTTTAGTCAAACTCAAATAAAAGGATTTAAAAAATAAAACATGAACTAAAAAGAGTTTTACCAGAATATTGAGCTCTCCTTGATATTCATAGAAATCAACACAATGTCCATTAGTGCAGAATAAAAGACATAAAACAGTTCAGTGTAAAAAAATGCCCTGCATTAATGGAACATTAAAGTTATGATTGAAAACCACAAAATTCAGGAAATTCAGAATTAGAACTCCCAAGGTAACCTTAACTGTGACCTCTTGTGCATGTATACTATTTAGAAAAGTGGGATTCTTGCCTTCCTGATCACATATCACTATGAAGAACACTTTTGAAGGGGGAAAAAGTACTTCATTTCCTCCGAACCACTCTATATGTTTAAAGTTTTATACCCACTTAGAAAATCAAAGCATCCATCTTTTGCCACCAAATGAGCTAATTATGAAATAAGAAGGAATTTTTAAAATACACTATAGAAAGCCATGGTAACTACAGCATAATATACCTCTACTTGAATCATGAATTTGGGTTTTCTTTTAAATATAACCATAAGTGTTTACCTATAAAAACATACTTATGTTGCAGAGTGACAGTGGGGAACATTATTGAAATTAAACAGCATGTAAGGAAGAAGGGAAATCATTGAGCTGAGAGGCAAAACTATCATGCTTCAAATTTTTAAAATCTATACTCTTGTGTAAAGATATTTGTTCTCTACAAACATGGTTTCTTCATTAGTAAAATGAGACGATTGACCTGAGTGATGACATCATAGCTTATTCTAACTTTAAAAATATATGATTCTGTGACTTCATATAAATTTATGTTCTAGATGAGGATACTAAATTTGACATCATATGAATCCTTAAATAAATTATATCAGGGCTTAGTGAGATATGCCAAGAAAGAAAGTGATGTTGATAAACTACTGGGCTTCCCTTAGGAACGACCAGCCTGCCTCATTGATATCGCCATTTCTTTTGGATCTTTTACTAAGGAAAAAAAAAAAGTAAACTTATCTATCTAACCAAACATTAGTCTCTGTGACTGAGGTTAGGGTAGATGTCTGTTAGCAAATTGAAAAACATTCATCAGGTCTCCTAGGATATGTTCCTCAATATAATGGATATGAGATCAAGGACTATGGAGAAAGGTAGTGGTGAAGGAAGGCTATATCAGTGTCACTGTGGTATATAGCTCTTCTATCCAAAGTCACTAAGGACCATTTTTTTTTAAACAAGGAAATATATTTATTGAAAAGATAACTGAAAAAGCACACACACACACACACACACACACACACACTTATAGATAATTTATGTGGACTGTGGCACAGTAGACACTATCAAAACTCCTTTGCTTTCCCAACAGCCAGCACTTGCACCTCTGTGTCAGAGGGCTGACCCCAGCCTGCCAAAACCCATTTTGCTTACATGCATAGAGATTTTACAGCCCCATGGTGGCTGTTAACCAATATCTTACTCGTGCATGGATATGAACACTAGTGCCCCCTTGTTTCTTATGTTGTACCTCCATTGCCTTCCTGGAGTTGCCCTGCAAGGCTGAGGCAAAGTTATCTACCCACCAAAAGATTTTACCTGAGTTCACACTTACAGTCCTAATATTTTGTTGGGTTGGTTTGGTGAATCTTGGAATAAAACAAACAAACAGTTTTTAATGATGTATATATTCCAGAATTGCCTTAAAAGAATGTTGAGGAAGGCAATATAAAGACTAAGAGAAGTGGGCATGTGTACAAGGACCTATTATATACATGTGGTGAAGCACTTGCCGGCCAATCAACAGAAGTGTGAGTAGCAGTCTACTGGCTGGGTTCAACCATGAGTCTTGTTAGCCCCCTGCACCTGCTCACCACCGATTCCACTTCTCCCCAGACCAGCCTGAAGGCACTTGAATGGATGCCGATCCATGCCTACTTCAAGGAGTTTGCCCAGGACATGGGCCACATGTTCCTTCCTTGATTCACTTTATTATATGAGTTAGCCTGATGCCCAATCAAAGGCTTATTAACTAAACTATAAATTTGTAAAAGTGAGCAACAACACAAAAATTCATGACTTTTAGTTCTATTTAGATCAAAGGAAGCAATTGTGCTTTGTTTTTAATTGCATGTGTTTGAACCCTTTGTTGGGGTGAAAATACAATTAATTCCAAATAATATAGAAAAATACAGAGCAACATAAGGGTTCTGTCTCAGGGCAATGCAAGTCTAATAACCATCTGTGAAGTTGGAACTTTGTGCCCAACAATTGCTTCACCCAAGAGCAGAATTCAATCTTCAGGAAAATGAAAATATTTTTGGATTTTCTGTGGTAAATGAGGAATCACTGAGATCACTTGTGGAATCATGGAGGGAGAGAATTTTATGGCCCATTTACATGAGGAGAGATGTTACTCATTGATGAATATACCATAAAGAAAATAATATTACAATGTTACCTTAACATTATTTATAAAAAGCCAAGAAACCTCTCTGCTAAAGGTGGTCTAAATTTAATTGCTGACGATGTTTTACTAGCTTTTTTATATGAGGTTGGATAAATTGGAGCAATAGCAACAAAGGAGCCTATGATATATCCTCTTATTGAAAAACAAAGTGAATTTTTGAGAAAATAAAATACCTTATAAATCAAAAACATGTCTCAACTATTTTCATGTTTGCATGTTATCTTCCAAATATTGTCAATATGGATACATATATTTTATGGTTGAAATAGTAATGACCAAATCATTCTATATCTGCCTTTTAGTGGAACTTCATTTTTTGTTTATATGTGACAAAAATTTGTATGACTATTTTAAGAAGAACAATATACTACCAAGTTAATGCACTATAATTTACTTAATTTCTTTAATGTAAGAAAGACACTTTAGCTACTAGAGAACACACTTCAGGGAATAACCATGTGCATATTGCTTTTTTTCCCCTCATCTTGACAAATTTCCAGCATGAAATATTTATGACAATACACAAAGTGACATTGTAACTAGTTGAAGGTGAGGAAAAGAGTGTTTAAAATTTAGACTGCAATCTTAACGGAAGTGACTGTCAATGATAAATTATCTACTAAGGTACCAGGACAGAAATCCCGTCTCCTAATGGGTATGCAGACATTTAAAAGTAAGCTCCCATAAACGTGTGTTATCTGTTCAGAACCCCAACCAGTGGTTGCTAGAAGAGTAATAGAGATGTTTTAGATTTAAACAGCCATTCAGTGTCACCAAATACCTTTAGGTACCTATCAAACCACTTTTATCATCTTAACCTTCAGATTAAAATATTAGGGAACAAATACGGTTACCTTCACACGGAAACAAAAATATGGAGGCTACACATTTTAGCAGGGCAAGCATTAATATGTTTTGAGAGGGTACCTTGCTTGGTATAGGTCATAGGATTGGGGGATATTATTTCCTTATGCAAAACAAGCATTCTTACTCTGAAATACCACTGCAATCAAGGATAATACCATTTTAACGAATACCCTTCCAATAGCTTGAACGCCTTGTGGTGCTTTCCTTCTGTTGCCCAGCACAAGTACATTTCTCTGCGGAGGAGCCAATCCTCTTACTACCTTTCCTTACAAGCACTCTTCAGCCTTCGTGGTCTCATTGCTGGCCCTGCCGTTTAACTGAAACCTTTCTGACAATAGGCAGCAATAACATGTGATGAAATCTAATGAACACTTTCCAGTCTCTTTTTATTTGACCTCCCTGCCACATCTGATATTTTTGATCACTTGCTTCAGGAAATTTTATTTTCCCTTGGCTTCCATGTAAAAGGTCTCTCCTCATTGTCCTGTAACTTTGCTATCTTAGCTACCCTTTTTTTTTTTTTGCAACCTTTCTGGGTTGAGGCTCCCCAAGGTAATATCCTCCCCTATTGTGTTCTCATTTTACACTTTGCCTGCTGAAAGCCTATTCATTTTTATTACTTAATAATTAACCTTCTATACACTGATTCGGTAATGTAAATTTCCTGTCCCAACCTATGTAGAGAGTAATAGATATATTGTAAAGCCAATTTTCTGTCTATATGAATAGCTTAAGCTGCTTAAAATTGGACCTAATTGCCTCATCCCAAAATCAGCTATTCTTATTTCAATATTTGTTCTGATAACAGACACCATCACGTACATAGTTAATCAGCCAGAATAATGTCATCCTCATCCTCACCACCACCAACACCCTCCTCTCACTACCTGTACAGCCAATTATTTATTGTATACCATCTAAATATCTCTGTAATCTATTGTTTCCATTTCATGCTCTCTGCTATTCCTCCATAATGCCCTCTTTCCTAAGCTATTGAAATATATTCCTAACTCATATCCTGATAGATTTTCTCTAATCTTATCTCTTTCCACGTATCTGCCTCAGGCTCAACAAAAAGAATCTTCTAAACCACACATTGGACCAAATTACATTCTATTTGATCCACTGAACTTTAATCACCCTTGATTTATATTTCATTCCGTTTAGCTACCTATCTAATCATACACTCAACAGTAAGAGAATTCAGAGCTCCTGGTCTCATGGCGCTTATAGTTGAAGATGAAAGGCTTAAATGTATCTAGCAATGATATGTGTACCATAAATATGAAAACAGAATTCCTATGGGAGCCTGTAAATAGAGGACCTAGCAATGTTTCAGAGTCAGCCAAAGCCTTTGCAATCAACTGTAACTTGAAAGTTGCATGTGAATTTGCAAATTGAAGATAAGGAAAATGGAGGCATTGGGTCTTAAAGAATTCTGGATGAAATGATTGTCCCAAATAGAGTGAACAGCTTTAACCAGACTCTGAGGCTAAAGAGAACAGATAGCTCTAGAAGAACCTGGTAGGGGGTGGAGTACAAGTGTTTTACCCTTTATTGAAAAGGGTGAGGGAGAATAGGTACCGATGGGATTTAGAAGGATTATTGAGACAAAAGTTTGGACTCAACTGCCACACTGAAGAAGTGACATGACCACTTTTATATTTTAGGAGAAATAGACACATAAGAAACCAGAAAACAAATCATAAATTCTTTGGTTTCCGAGTTCAAGTGCAAAGATTTTCATAACCAAGCTCCTGCCTGCAGTCTGTGCCTCACCTTCCAGTCAATTCTGGCAGCCCCATTCCTCCAATTACAGTTACCTTTTACCAAAGTTAACAGGTGTTAACTTTCCCTAGTGTCTCCAGTTATGGGCCTGCACATCTATTCAGATGCTTTTTCTAGCTTTTAAAATTTGTTTTCCCTTGGGGCGCCTGGGTGGCGCAGTCGGTTGAGCGTCCGACTTCAGCCAGGTCACGATCTCGCGGTCCGGGAGTTCGAGCCCCGCATCGGGCTCTGGGCTGATGGCTCAGAGCCTGGAGCCTGTTTCCGATTCTGTGTCTCCCTCTCTCTCTGCCCCTCCCCCATTCATGCTCTGTCTCTCTCTGTCCCAAAAATAAATAAACGTTGAAAAAAAAATTAAAATAAAATAAAATAAAATTTGTTTTCCCTTTTCTCAAACTATGAAAACCTACTTCATCCTACAGAGCTAGCTCAAGCATTTTCTCCTCTGTGAAGCGATCCTTGACTTCCATATATACAAGTATATTTGAAGATATGCATACCCACTTTTTGATTTCCTGTCCCTACACTAGAATTACAATACCTGGATTCACTGAATGTATTTTTAACTGTTTATCCACTGCACTTAGCACAGTATCTGGCACTTGATGAAATGAAGGAAAGGAGGAAGGAAGGCAAAGAGGGGGGAGAAAGAAGAAGGGGATAGGGTAGAGAGAAAAGTTACTTGATCAATGTGTGGTACTGTTTCCATTTTAAGGGTAGAATGCTGGAGAAGTAAAAACAAAAACAAAAACAAAAAAAACCTTCCCATGGAAATAATTAATCTTCTCTACAGAATCCTTGAAAGATGGTCATACAGACTTTGCTTGAACATCCAGTAACTTGAGACCCATTCTTTCTAAACCAGACCATTGTTTAAAATGTTGAATTTTTACAACTTTTGTCTGCTTAAAATTGTCCATCTTATAACTTTTGTCCATCATAACAACTAGATTTTTTCCCCCTGAAAGTATGTGGAATAAGTGAAAGAAAGTGTCTTTAGGTACTATATGTTATTCAGTGCACTTCTCTGGAAGGTTCCTATTTGATAATGCCCAGCACAAAATAAAACATTGATTAAACATAATATGAAAGCCATATTTAAAGCTAATACTGTCTGATTATTCCATTCACTACCTGATGGTAGTCATCTGATTCACTCAAAATCTTAAAGATGTGGCCCTTAGTTTTCTGACATTCTTTACAATATTTCTTTTGTCCTGAACTATGATGATTGTAATGTCTCCATAGATGATCTTTCTATTGCCCTTAACTTGATATTCTCTACTCCAATAAATTTCTCTGCTGCCCATGCTAAGCATGGTCATACCTGAAACTCCATTCTAATAACTGATAATCCTCCACAATCTCAAATACAAGAATTCCCTTCTCATATTTACCTGCTCCACTTATTTCTCTAGGTGCCCAACTTCAGAATTGTTTTCTTTTCCAATAGGTTGAACAATCTATTGGTTTTTAGTACCCTTATAAGAAGAGATATCAGAGAGCTTGCTTTTATTTTTTTCTGCCATGTGAGCACATACTAAGAAGTTTACTATCCACAAGCCAAGAAGAGAGATCTCGCCAGAACCTGACCATACTGATACCTTGGACTTCCAAGCTTCAGAACTGCAAGGAAATAAATGTGTATTGTTTAAGTCACCAGTCTATAGAGTATGTTATTATGTACCTAAGTTAAGACAGTACAGTTCTTTAAAGAATATGGGGAGAAAAAGAAAATAATGTTTTAATTGTATTATGTTTTATAATAAGGCATAATTTTTTTCTTATTATATTATGCCACTATTTTATTTTTATCAAACTTCCTAAAAGCTTGCTTTTGTATCTTCTTCCCTCCTCCCACTCTTCCTTCCTTCCTTCCTTCATTCCTTCCTTCCTTCCTTCCTTCCCTGGCCTACTTCCTTAAAGACTTTTTCCATTTTGTCTAGAAATTCTTCCTTTCTCAAAGACTAGAGCATATGGTTGCTTATTTTAAGAACTTACTATTTCTTATCTATCCATGTGATCATTCTGCTTTTATTGCTCACAAAATTTTTTCCAATATCAGACAGGAAAACAGAGATAACTGGTTGAAGATCACTTTACTGCTTTCTTAGGATCTAAAATTCTTAGATCTCAAATTGAACAATACTTTTCTAGGCCCATTGTAAAAACAGCAATTGCAAATTACCACTCCAAATTATCTGCATTTCATATTTGTTTTTTAAGAAATTCATTGTGGAGAGGAATTCTTACATTTATGGGTGGGTTTATTATCTGATTCAGTCAACAAAAATACTCTAATACTTATAGTTATCTCTATCTAACTAACTGAAATTTTATTGTTATTTTATTGTATAAAAATATGGTGTTTATCTACAAGTAAAGAGAAGTAATTCATCAATCTTTCTTTCTATATAATTAAGCAGCAATATTAATGGATTCTCTGCTTGCTCTGTTCTCATGCTTCTATAGCTAAAAAATAAGATTCACTAAAAAACTAAGATATTTCACTGTGAAAACAGACATTTGTGTTTTTTTAATGCAATTCACCAGGATGGTAATATTTATTTTTATTTGTAATTATTTTATTAAACTATTTTATCCAGTGTTTAAAGGTTAATGAATTGAAAATTACAATGTAGGGGCGCCTGGGTGGCGCAGTCGGTTGAGCGTCCGACTTCAGCCAGGTCACGATCTCGCGGTCCGGGAGTTCGAGCCCCGCGTCGGGCTCTGGGCTGATGGCTCAGAGCCTGGAGCCTGTTTCCGATTCTGTGTCTCCCTCTCTCTCTGCCCCTCCCCCGTTCACGCTCTGTCTCTCTCTGTCTCAAAAATAAATAAACGTTAAAAAAAAAATTAAAAAAAAAAAAGAAAATTACAATGTAGAATATGAAAAAATTACTAGAGCATAACAGTGGACTGGAGATTGCAGAAAAAAGATAAGTAAACATCAACAGATTAATATATATTATCGTATTTGAAGCATAATCAGAAAAATAATTTGTTTGAAAGCAATTAACAATTATTTTGGACAATTTCAAGCATTATAATCTAAATGTAATTGGAATCCCAGAAATAAAATTATGCAGAAAAATATTTGAAAGCATATTACCTAGAAACTTCCCAATTTTTTTTTAGAAACCTATTTATCCAAAAGTTTGACTAATGTTAACAGTAAATACTGAGAGAGAGAGAGAGAGAGAGCGAGTGAGAGAGAGAGAGAGAGAGAGAATGATGCTTAGGTATGAAATAGTTAACATGTTGGAAGCCAACAGTGAAAAAAATAAAGGTAAAGAAGGGAGGGAGAAAGGGAGGGAGAGAGACAGAGAGAGGGAAAGGGAGAAAGAAAGAAAGAAAGAAAGAAAGAAAGAAAGAAAGAAAGAAAGAAAAGGAAAAAGAAAGAAAGGGCAACCAATGAATAAGCTATCTTAAATATAGGGAACAATATATACTGATAGCTTCATTTTCATCAGAAACAGAACAGAAAACAATAGGATAACATTTTTAATGTGGGAAAATAAAAAGTCAATCTAGAAGTCTATATCACTCTAAAATTTATTATAATTTATGTAAGTGAAAGTTAGAGAATGTTATGCCTACGAACATACACAAGAAGAAATGCAAAATAAAAAATTAAATTAAACCCCAAAAAGGAGAAAGGAAGTGAAATATAAAAGAAAGAAAGAAAGAAAGAAAGAAAGAAAGAAAGAAAGAAAGATTTTCTTTATTATTTTGTTCAATAAAATGCTAAGTTTATGTTTTGAAATTGTTGACAAAATTAGTAAATCTGTAGAGACACTTATCCAGAGAAAAAAATGGGAAAATGCATTTTAAAAATAACAGGAGTGAATTTGAGGCACCTGGGTGGCTTAGACCAATAAGTGTTGAAGTTTTGATTTTGGCTCAGGTCATGGTCTAGCGGTTGGTGAGATTAAGCCCCTTATAGGGCTGTGCCCTGACAGCTGGAAGACAGTTTGGGATTCTTTCCCTCTCTCTATGCCCCTCCCCTTGCTCATGCTCTCTCTCTCTCTCACTCTCTCTCAAAATAAATAAAATTAATAAATGACAGGAGTAAAAAAGAAAATGTTTTCACCAACTCTACCAATAAAAAAATAACACAGGAATATTATGAAAATCATAAAGCCAATAATTAGGAACTTAGAAGAAATGGTGCATTCTTTGACTATACAAATTACCAAAATTGACTCTGAAAAAGTCAATCTGAATAGTCCAATAGTTATTCAATAAAATAGATATTTAAATATTTATATTTAAATAATAAATATAAACATTTTAAAATAAAAATAATAAATATTTATTATACATAAAGCATTTTCCTACTATGGGAAAATGTGTCGTTTTTACAGATTGCTTTGCTGTTGAATTTTTCAAACATTTAAATTATTCTTTTTTTAATGTTTATTTATTTATTTTTGAGACAGAAAGAGAGACAGAGGTGGGGGAAGGAGAGCAGAGAGAGAGAATCCCAAGCAGGGTCTGCACTGTCAGTGCAGAACCCGACGTGTGGCCCCAGCCCATGACACTGAGATCACCACCTCAGCCCAGTCCAAGAGTCTGATGCTTAACTGATTGAGCCACACAGATCCAAGAGTCTGATGCTTAATTGACTGAGCCACCCAGGCATGCTGAATTTTTCAGGTTTTTAAAGAAGAAATACTACAAGTCCTAGGCAAATATGTTGAGAAAATGGAGGAAGAACAGAATATTTCCAAACGTATCTTAAGAAGACAATATTACTCTGATAACAAAAGCAAAAGAACATCAAAGGAGAAAAAAAATCAGATAAATTTTGGAAAATCATGCATTATATAGATAAATGTGGTGGCTATGACAAAAAAAGAATTGGATTGAGAAAATGGAATAATGTAGATATAAACAAATAAAAATTAGAAGTGAACCCACAAACACATATTTTGTGTTCTCTGGAAGTGAGAATGTATAATTTTATTAAAAGTAGTCCAAGCAGGTTTAGAGAAATTATAAAATGGAAGATGTAGCCAATACCTTGGTCAAAGGGGGGAAAAGAGAAATCTGGGTAACAAATATTCTCATCTTACATAGTCTAAAGTAAAACAAACAAACAGACAAACAAACAAAAACACTTATCTCAAGGGCACTTGGGTGGCTCAGTTCATTAAACTTCCGACTTAAGTTGAATATGTTTGCCTCTGAAGAATGTTTGAAGTGAAAGAACTTTGAAATAATTTTTAAGCTATTCTAGGATAGTTGCCTCTTTTGGGGGGATAAAGTGCCTACATTTTGGGGGGATAAAGTACCCATATAGTTAAAGAAAACAGTGCAACAGTATTTCAGTAAAACTAAAAAAAAATGCTAGATGATAGTAGAACTAGGAGATATGCCAACCAGCCAAACTATCAATTATTAGAGTAGCAGCTATCCTTTATTTTCCAGAGTTCATGTTAAAAGGAAAAAGCATACAAAAATTATGTTGAAGATTGTTTATTCAAGAAGGTTTCAATCTAACACAGCAGGATATACTCTGTGCACATGCAAATACACGTATGCATATCCTCAAGACCATGTACAAGTTCAATATACTTTCTGACCTCTGAGTATACTGCCTCATACAGAACAAGATGTGTTACAATAGTTTATGACAATGATATTTTCAATGCAAAAAAAGAATCTCAAAAACTTTCTGTGGAACACGTGTATATTTTTTAATAATACATCTTAATATTAAATTACATTTAAAATATTTTAATATAAACATTTAAATTACTGCTTTAAATGATAACTTCTAAATAACTTGAAAATATTAGCTTTTCAAGTTTTGCAAATCCTCAAACAAAATGCATTTTGATTATGCCCCTCTTCCTAGTCAACTGTATTAAAGTGTATTGATAAGTTTTTAATTTTTTAAGTTTTTTATTTTAATTCCAGTATAGTTAACATACAGTGTTAATTAGTTTCGTGTGTACAATGTAGTAATTCAACAATGATATACATTACTCAGAGTTCATCCTGATAAGTGTAGTCTTTATTCTCCATCATCTATTTCACCCATCTCCTCCCCACTTCCCCGCTGGTAACCATCTGTTTGTTCTCCATAGTTAAAGAGTCCATTTCTTGGTTTCTCTCTGTCTCTCTCTCCATCTTTCTCTCTGTCTTATTCCTTTGCCCATTTGTTTCATTTCTTAAATTTCACATATGAGTGACATCATATAGTATTTTCTTTCTCTCACTGACTTATGTCAGTTGACATTATACTCTATCTCTATCCATGTCACAGAAAATGGCAAGATTTTGTTCCTTTTTATGACTGAATAATATTCCAGTGTGTGTGTGTGTGTGTGTGTGTGTGTGTGTGTGTGTGTACCACTTCTTTATCCATTCATCTATCGATGGACCCTTAGGCTGTTTCTATTTTTGGCTGCTGTAAATAGTGCTGCATGTAGCCCTTTGAATTTGTGTTTTTGTGTTTTGGGGGTAAATACCCAATCGTGCAACTACTGGATCATAAGGTAGTTTTATTATTAACTCTTTGAGAAACTTCCATACTGTTTTTCAGAGTGGCTACACCAGTTTGTATTCCCATCAACAGTGTACAAGGTTTCCATTTTCTCCACATCCTCGCCAACACTTGTTTCTTAAGTTGTTGATTTTAGGCATTCTGACAGGCGTGAGGTGATATCTCATTGTAGTTTTGATGTTCATTTCTCTGATGATGAGAGATGTTGAGGATCTTGTCATGTGTCTTTTAGCCATCTTTGTCTTCTTTGGAAAAATGTCTGGTTGTGTCTTCTGTCCATTTTTTAAATGGGTTATTTGGTTTATGGGTGTTGAGTTCTATCAGGTTTTTTAAAAATATTTTGGAATACTAACCCTAAACAGCTGTTTTTTTTAAGTTGTAACAGGGATTTGTGTTCATTTTGGGCAGACCTATGTTCTCAAGATTTATTTTTTTTAATGTTTATTTTTGAGAGAGAGAGAGATAGAGTTCGTGAGTGGGGGAGGAGCAGCAAGAGAGGGAGAAGTGGGTTCTGTGCTGACAGTAGAGAGCCCAACATGGGGCTCCAAGTCAGGACCATGAGCTCATGACTGGAGCCGAAGCCAGATGCTTAATCCACTGAGCCACCCAGGCCCCTCAATTTATTTTATTTTTAAGGAAATCTCAGAATTTCTGCAGGTACCCTGCGAGTCTCAGGAAACATCCCACACCCACTGACTGCTTTCTAAAGAGATTCTTACAAAAGTGAAAAAGCAGGTAAACTTTAAACAAAATGAATATGTTTTACACTAGCTAAGATAGAAATCAAGTACAAAATTTACAAAAGCATTTCCCTTTATTACAAAAAATAGGGGCTCCTTTATACCTATTAGATTGTTTTTAGATAGTTTTACTTATTGGTATTGTTTTCAATTAAATGGAAAGCACTCGTGGAAATGAGGGCTATGTGTTTTCCAAACCTGTTTATTACATAACTACCAGATCATTCCAGCATCGCTCCTGTTTGTAGAAACTCCTAGAATGACTTTTCAGGTCAGTTCACATCAAGAATCTGTGTCCAGTCAGTGCCTCCTTGTAGCATTCAAGTCCATACTTTTAATATCACTATGTGTACTTCATGATCTCTTACCTGCTTTTTATTCTCTTTCTTGCTTCCAGCCTTTCACGTATGCTCTTTCTTCTGTCTAGAGTATTGCTGACTCCTTTTTATTTCTAAACCTGATAATTCTCTAGCCCCTCATATAAGCTGGATTAAATCCTCAAATTTGGTCTAGGTTGCAGATGGGTATGAATGCTGGGCTAGGTTCAGCAAAATTAGTTTCTGTGTGTTTTTGCAATAATTAACAAGCTAAGTGCCCAAATGATGAACGAAACAAGGATACAAAGGAAGAGATTATTACCCTATGTTCTCTCACTAAGACGTTTAGACATTTGGTCAGTTTGGAAATTCAAGTAAACAGAGAAAAAAACTTTTTTTAAAGCCCAGATGACTTATATGATTCATTAAAATACATCATTTGTTTGCTTCCACAGAGAGAACTTTATCGAATCCCTAAACAATTGTAACTCATTAGTCCTTATAATGAAATGTTTAATTGCCCACTTTACTTACCTACTCTAAATTTAATAAGCAGACGGTAAAGGGGCTTAAATTTTTATCTAGCAGAGTAGCCATCATTGGTAGGCACTCAGCAAATATTTATGTATCCTGAATATTTCTCATGTGCCTACTATGTGTCAAGTTGTTAAGGGAAAATGAATAGAGAATAGGAAAGACAATATCTGGATAAAATCCTATCTTCCATGAATTAAAAAAAAATGAACCACCTTTTAGGAAACAACTGATTAGCAAGAATTTTTTAAGGAACTTCTCATTTTCAATAATAGAAGGTGGAAGACAAAGGGAGAACATCTATAGACTACTGAGAAGGTCAGATTATGATTCAACTATCATGTCCCCAACCAAACTACCAAACATACCAGGCAAAAAAAAGGCATTTGTGAACAACAACAAAAATTAAAAGAGTGTACCTTTTAGGTATCTATTAGAAGGATATCATCAAAGAGTAGTCTTAATGAAAATATATTTGAATTAATAACATGGATTTCAACAAGAAAGTTAAAAGGAGAGGGGAAACAGTGGTGATGATCAATGAGTCTTGAAGTGAATTTAGTTTACAGTAAATGCATGAATGTGCAATATAAATGGAAAGTAAGATTCTCATGATGGAAAAAACATACAGAAAAGAAAAACTAAAAAATACCCTGAAACTAAACTAAACTAAACTAAACTAAACTAAACTAACTAAACTAAACTAAACTAAACCATCCCCGCACAAAATAAGCAATTGAAGGAAGGGCTCTGGGAGGTGGATGAGATCAATAAAGTTTATTTCCCTAAAGGGAAATTGTCTTATTTCACAGCATTGCCCCAATAATTTTTGCTGCTCATTAGTCATGCATGTGCTTCATTGCTTAGTATGTGAGCAGAGCATTCTTGACAGAGACAATAAAACTAAATAGTAGGCACAACTTCTGCTGTTGAAAGGTTGTCAGATGATGGTGGGAAAAACACATTTTTAAATAGAGAATAGAAAAATGCTCAGGAAGCTGTGAACTTTAGAAGTGACTTTATGCATGCAGAAGGGAGACCAGGAAGACAGATGTTTTCTGGAAAGGGATCAGTATGAAGGGGGGAAGGGTAGTAAGTGGTTAATAGGATTGAGTTTATTGTTTTAGGTTAAGTCTTAGCTCTCTGCTGTTTCCTGGAAGCATGGCTATCAGAGAAACACTACCAGCTGCTACCACAGACTCCTGAAGCTACTGTGGAATAGCAAATAGCTAGACTGTCCCTGAAAAAGTGCCAATTTGCATTTCTCCCCCCACTTCATGCACGCATGTACATACACACACACACAGAGAACAGATTTACTGCACTTTTTTTAATTGAAAGGATGCAAATGTGTCTTTTTCTTACTATATCAAAATTGAATATGTATCTTCATAAGAAAAAAATCACTCTTTTTAGACAGATAAACTGAAGCCATCTCTTGTAGAGAAAGGATTTAGGTCTCAATGCCCTGCTGCAAACACGGTCATTAGAATACAAGGATAATTAAGCAGTTTTCAAATCCAATGGGAAAAAGTGGGATCAAATGTACCCCCAGCTGGCATGGGAAGCTGGGAACTGGCATCTGTGGTTTATAATTCCAACCCTTATGTTGTAAGGGAAAATTCTCATACTCTATTAGGGTCTATTTTCAATTGATCATTGTCTCTTTCAGTTGTGTCACTTAAAAGCCTTGTAATTAACCTTTACCTAGAGGTTTCATTTGCAGAAATGGATGGCATATTTTTGGCTGTGTTGTTTGAGGAGCAGAATGAGATCAATATAATCAATAAGATTAAAATAGAATGTATTCAAATTGTTCAATGCAATTGGACACATTTGACATATCTTAGCATATTAAAGATGAGATTGAGGAAATAAGTTAATTTCAATTTGTAATAATAATGAAAGAGCAAACTAGATGAAAAACAAGCTACCCAAGGGAAAAAGTCTTGCAGGGTTTTCTTTTGCCTCACTAAATTGAGTTGACAACTGTGCTGGGATATCTAGTCCACTTGTTATCACTACCATCACTGTCACTGGGTCACCTTGTCATACATCACATTAGTTACATGCATTTCTGTAGAAACTGCAATAATCAGTATACACCCAGACAGGTTTCACTGTCATGTCTCCAAAATGTTATTGACCAAATGGAAGCAATTCAATGTATTAGCCAAAATTAGAACCTTCAAAATTCAATCAGATATAAAAACATATAGACACGCGCACACACACGCACACACATACACACACACACACTTGATGTTTCTAAACAAATTGAGATTTAAAAAATAGCAACGTTTTGATAAGGTCAAATTCACTTACCTACTTCTCTTGTTCCCTCCTTCTCTATCACTTGGAAAAAGGTGGCATCAGAACAGCTAATCATGAAACAAATAAATTTCATGAACCAATGTTATACCAATTCATGGGTTTTGCCAAATATTCTTCTCTTGTTTGTTATTTGTATGACAGCAATAGTGATGATGTGATGAGGAGAAATAAAGGTAGTAATGTAAGTGGGGAAAAAAACCCAAAGTTCTGGATGTCATTTGCAAATAACTATTCTCAAATGAAAAAGAAATTTCCATAGGATTCATCAAATGTCATATGTATATATACATATATATATATATACATATATATATATATGTACTATTTCTCTTAGTTTATAAAGTAAATGCTACAAATGCAAAAAAAGTAAAGAAAGACTTATAGTTTCTCTGCTATTAGAATGAACTGGTTTTGTGTTATTAATAGAACCAAACAGCTTTTACTAGTATCACTCCCATGTCACAACGTGTTGACACATTATGTATTTTCTAACACATTTGGAATGCTAGGTTTCCCTAGTGAATCTCAATATCTCAGAGGATGAAAACAAAATCTGAACACTGTCAGAAACTTCCAAATCTGCTCTAATTTAGAGACTCAATGGACTGCCCAATTGCCTTGAGATGTTCATTATGTGAGAAGATATAAACCTCTTTTCAAGTTTTTACTTATTTAATTATTTAACTTTCATTTTTGGCACTTCATTTCTGTTATTGTATTTGTCATAATTCTTGTTTGCTAGCTCATATAACCAAAATAAATAACAGGAAACAGGAAACTTGAATACATAGTAAAATTACTTTTTATTAATTTTTTTTAATTTTAGAGAGAGTGCACAAGTTGGGGAGAGGGGTAGATGGAGATAGAGAAAAAGAGAAAGAATCCTAGGCAGGCTCCATGCACAGCATAAGCTGGACATAGAACTCAATCTCACACCCTGGGATGATGACGTGAGCAGAAATCAAGATTCAGAAGTTCAACCGACTGAGCCACCCTCATGGGTGTATTTTGAATACACCCATGTATTGAATAATTTCAAAATACTGAAATGGGTGTATTTTGAATACACCCATGTATTGAATAATTTCAAAATACTGAAATTGTTTTAAAAATAAATTTTATTATAAGTTATTATATTTATCATTGCTGCTAGCTTTTTTAAACTTGTCCCCATCATTACATACCTCTGTGCATACATATATAGAGAAAATTAATACTGCCTGTGTCATTACATATTCTTTGAACACCTGATTCTCTTTGTTTTATATGAAATTTATTGTCAAATTGGTTTCCATACAACACCCAGTGCTCCTCCCAAGAGGTGCCCTCCTCAATGTCCATTACCCACTTTCCCCTCCCTCCCACTCCCCATCAACTCTAAGTTTATTCTCAGTTTTTAAGGGTCTCTTATGGTTTGCCTCCCTCCCTCTCTAACTTTTTTCCCCCTTCCCCTCCCCCATGGTCTTCTGTTAAGTTTCTCAGGATCCATATAACAGTGAAAACATATGGTATCTGTCTTTCTCTGTATGACTTATTTCATTTAGCATAACACTCTCCAGTTCCATCCACGTTGCTACACAAGGCCATATTTCATTCTTTCTCCTTGCCATGTAGTATTCTATTGTGTATATAAACCACAATTTCTTTATCCATACATCAGTTGATGGACACTTAGGCTCTTTCCATAATTTGGCTATTGTTGAAAGTGCTGCTATAAACATTGGGGTACAAGTGCCCCTATGCATCAGCACTCCTGTATCCCTTGGGTAACTTCCTATTGCTGGGTCATAGAGTAGATCTATTTTTAATTTTTTGAGGAACCTCCACACTGTTTTCCAGAGTGGCTGCACCAGTTTGCATTCTCACCAACAGTGCAAGAGGGTTACCATTTCTCCACATCCTCTCCTGCATCTATAGTCTCCTGATTTGTTCATTTTAGCCACTCTGATTGGCATGAGGTCGTATCTCAGTGTGGTTTTGATTTGTATTTCCCTGAGGAGGAGTGACATTGAGCATCTTTTCATGTGCCTGTTGGCCATCTGGATGTCTTCTTTAGAGAAGTGTCTATTCATGTTTTCTGCCCATTTCTTCACTGGATTATTTGTTTTTCGGGTGTGGAGTTTGGTGAGTTCTTTATAGATTTTGGATACTGCCCCTTGGTCCAATATGTCATTTGCAAATATCTTTTCCCATTTCATCAGTTGTCTTTTAGTTTTGTTGATTGGTTCCTTTGCAGTGCAGAAGCTTTTTGTCTTGATGAGGTCCAAATAGTTCATTTTTGCTTTTAATTCCCTTGCCTTTGGAGATGTGTCAAGTAAGAAATTGCTGTGGTTGAGGTCAGAGAGGTTTTTTTCTGCTTTCTCCTCTAGGGTTTTGATGGTTTCCTGTCTCACATTCAGGTCCTTTATCCATTTTGAGTTTATTTTTGTGAATGGTGTGAGAAAGTGGTCTAGTTTCAACCTTCTGCATGTTGCTGTCCATTTCTCCCAGCACCATTTGTTAAAGAGACTGTATTTTTTTCCATTGGCTATTCTTTCCTGCTTTGTCAAAGATTAGTTGGCCATACTTTTGTGGGTCCAATTCTGGAGTCTCTATTCTATTCCATTGGTCTATGTGTCTGTTTTTGTGCTAACACCATGCTCTCTTGATGATTACAGCTTTGGAGTAGAGGCTAAAATCTGGGATTGTGATGCCTCCTGCTATGGTCTTCTTCTTCAACATTACTTTGGCTATTTGGGGTCTTTTGTGGTCCCAACACATTTTAGGATTGCTTGTCTAGCTTTTAGAAGAATGCTGGTGCAATTTTGATTGGGATTGCATTGAATGTATAGATAGCTTTGGGTAGTATTGACATTTTAACAATATTTATTCTTCCAATCCGTGAGCACAGGATGTTTTTCCATTTCTTTGTATCTTCTTCAATTTTCTTCATAAGCTTTCTATAGTTTTCAGCATACAGATCTTTTATATTTTGGTTAGGTTTATTTCTAGGTATTTTACGATTCTTGGTGCAGTTGTGAATGGGATCAGTTTCTTTATTTTTCTTTCCATTATTTCATTATTAGTGTACAAGAATGCAACTGATTTCTGTACATTAATTTTGTATCCTGTGACTTTGCTGAATTTATGTATCATTTCTAGCAGACTTTTGGTGGAGTCTATCGGGTTTTCCATGTGTAATATCATGTCATCTGCAAAAAGTGAAAGCTTGACTTCATCTTTGCCAATTTTGATGCCTTTGATTTCATTTTGTTGTCTGAGTGCCGAAGCTAGAACTTCCAACACTATGTTAAACAACAGCGGTGTGAGTGGACATTCCTGTTGTGTTCCTTATCTCAGAGGGAAAGCTCTCAGTTTTTCCCCATTGAGGATGATATTAGCTGTGGGCTTTTCATAAATGGCTTTTATGCTGTTTAAGTATGTTCCTTCTATCCCGACTTTCTCGAGGGATTTTATTAAGAAAGGATGCTGAATTTTGTCAAATTCTCTTTCTGCATCAATTGACAGGATCATATGTTCTTATCTTCTATTTCATTAATATGATGTATCACATTGATTTATGAATATTGAACCAGGCCTTCAGCCCAGGAAAGAATCCCACTTGATCATGGTGAAAAATTCTTTTTATATGCTGTTGAATTGGATTTGTTAGTATCTTGTTGAGAATTTTTGCCTCCATATTCATCAGGGATATTGGCCTGTAGTTCTCTCTCTCTTTTTTTTTTTTTTTTTTTTTTTGCTGGGTCTCTGTCTGGTGTAGGAATCAAAGTAATGCTGTCTTCATAGAATGAGTCTGGAAGTTTTCCTTCTCTTTCTATTTTTTGGAACAGCTTGAGAAGGATAAGTATTATATCTGCTTTAAGTGTCTGGTAGAATTCCCCAGGGAAGCCATCTGGTCCTGGATTCTTATTTATTGGGAGATTTTTGATAACTGATTCAATTTCTTTGCTGGTTATGGGTCTGTTAAAGTTTTCTGTTTCTTCCTTTTTGAGTTTTAGAAGTGGGTGGGTGCTTAGGAATTTGTCCATTTCTTCCAGGTTGTCCAGTTTGTTGGCATATAATTTTTTATAGTATTCCCTGATAATTGCTTGTATTTCTGAAGGAGTGCTTGTAATACTTCATTTTTCATTCATAATTTTATCTTTTTGGGTCATCTCCCTTTTCTTTTTGAGAACCCTGCTAGAGGTTTATCAATTTTGTTTATTTTTTCAAGGAACCAACTCTTAGTTTCGTTGATCTGCTCTACAGTTTTTTTTTTAGGTTCTATATTGTTTATTTCTGCTCTGATCTTTATTATTTCTCCTATTCTGCTGGGTTTGGGGTGTCTTTGCTGTTCTGCTTCTATTTCCTTTAGGTGTGCTGTTAGATTTTGTATTTGGGATTTTGCTTGTTTCTTGAGATAGGCCTGGATAGCAATGTATTTTCCCATCAGGACTGCCTTCACTGCATCCCAAAGTGTTTGGATTGTTGTCTTTTCATTTTTATTTGTTTCCATATATTTTTAAAATTTCTTCTCTAATTGCCTGGTTGACCCATTCATTCTTTAGTAGGGTATTATTTAACCTCCATGCTTTTAGAGGTTTTCCAGACTTTTTCCTGTGGTTGATTTCAAGTTTCATAGCATTGTGTTCTGAAAGTGTGCATGGTATGATCTGAATTATTTTATACTTATGAAGGGCTGTTTTGCGACCCAGTAGGTGATCTGTCTTGAAGAATGTTCCATGTGCACTCGAGAAGAAAGTATATTCTGTTGCTTTGGGATGCAGAGTTCTAAATATATCTGTCAAGTCCATCTGATCCAATGTATCATTCAGGGCCCTTGTTTCTTTATTGATCCTGTGTCTAGATAATCTATCCACTGTTGTAAGTGGAGTAAAGTGCCCTGCAATTACCACATTTATATCAATAAGGTTGCTTATGTTTGTGATTAATTGTTTTATATATTTGGGGGTTCCTGTATTTGGGTCATAGACATTTATAATTGTTAGCTCTTCCTGATGAATAGACCCTGTATTTATTATATAATGCCCTTCTTCATCTTTTGTTATAGCCTTTAATTTAAAGTCTAGTTTGTCTGATATAAGTATGGCTACTCCAGCTTTTCTTGACTTCCAGTAGCATGATAAATAGTTCTCCATCCCCTCACTTTCAATCTGAAGGTGTCCTCAGGTCTAAAATGAGTCTCATGTAGACAGCAAATAGATGGTCTTGTTTTTGTTTTGTTGTTGTTGTTGTTGTTTTTTAATCCATTCTGATACCCTATGTCTTTTGGTTGGAGTATTTAGTCCATTTACATTCAGTATTATTATTGAAAGATATGGATTTAGAGTCATTGTGATATCTGTAGGTTTCATGCTTGTAGTGCTGTCTCTGGTACTTTGTGGTCCTTGCAACATTTCACTCAGTCCCCCTTAGGATCTCTTGTAGGGCTGGTTTAATGGTGAAGAATTCCTTCAGTTTTTGTTTGTTTGGGAAGACCTTTATCTCTCCTTCTATTCTGAATGACAGACTTGCTGAATAAAGGATTATTGGCTGCATAGTTTTTCTGTTCATCACACTGAACATTTCCTGCCATTCCTTTCTGGCCTGCCAAGTTTCAGTAGATAGGTGCTACTATCCTTATGTGTCTACCTTTGTATGTTAGGGCCTGTTTATCCCTAGCTGCTTTCAGAATTCTCTCTTTATCCTTGTATTTTGCCAGTTTCGCTATGATATGTTGTGCAGAAGACTGATTCAAGTTACATGTGAAGGGAGTTCTCTGTGTCTCTTGGATTTCAATGCCTTTTTCCTTCCCCAGATCAGGGCAGTTTCAGCTACGATTTGTTCAAGTATACCTTCAACCCCTTTCCCTCTCTCTTCCTCTTCTGGAATTCCTATGATGTGGATATTGTTCCATTTGATTGCATCACTTAGTTCTCTAATTCTCCCTCATACTCCTGGATTTTTTTTATCTCTCTTTTTCTCAGCTTCCTCGTTTTCCATAATTTTATCTTCTAATTCACCTATTCTCTCCTCTGCCTCTTCAATCCATGCTATGGCCACCTCCATTTATTTTGCACCGCATTTATAGCATTTTTAAATTCCTCTGGACTATTTTTTAGTCCCTTGATCTCTGTAGCAATAGATACTTTGCTGTCCTCTATGCTTTTTCAAGCCCAGTGATTAATTTTATGACTATTATTCTAAATTCTTATTCCATTATATTGCTTAAATTGGTTTTGATTAATTCATTAGCTGTCGCTATTTCCTGGAGTTTCTTTTAAGGAGAATTCTTCCGTTTCATCATTTTGGCTAGTCCCTGCAGTGGCTCCAAACTACCAAGCACTTCCCCTGTGCCATTGGGAGTAACTTGTGTTGGTGGACGGGGCCGCAGTCAGACCCAATGTCTGCCCCCAGTCCAACACTGGGACCACAGTCAGACTGGTGTGTGCCTTATCTTCCCCTCTCCCAAAGGCAGGACTCACTGTGGAGTGGTGTGGCCTTTGTCGGGGCTGCTTGCACACTGTCAGGCTTGTGATGCTGCTTCAATGGCATCTGGCCAAGGGCCAATTCGCCAGGGTGGATCTGAAAGATGTACAGGGGCGGGAGGGGCAGGCTTAGCTTGCTTTGCCATCGGTGGTCCCCTGCAGGAGGGGCCCTGCAGCAGGGAGGCAGGCCCATCTGAGGGATGGATCCACAGAAGCACAGCATTGGGCGTTTGCTCAGTGCAAGCAAGTTCAGTGAGAGGAACTGGTTCCCTTTGGAATTTCAGCTGGGGGATGGGAGAGGGAAATTGAGCTTGCCAGTGCCTTTGTTCCCCTGCCCAAGCTGTCCTTCTGGGGCTCCAGAACTCTCCCACCCAGCATCCTCTCACCCTACCCGTGCTCGAGAGACAAGCTTTTGACTTTAACATCCAGATGTTAAGTCCCGCTGGTTGTCAGAACTCATGCATTCGGCCCTCCTGCTTTTGCAAGCCAGACTGCGGCAGCTCTGCCCTGCCAGGTGGGCTTCCCCTCCACTACCCCGACTCCCTCCTGCCAGTCCATGTGGCACACACTGCCTCTCTGCCCTTCTTACCCTCTTCCATGGGCCTCTTGTCTATGCTTGGCTCTGGAGAATCCGTTCTGGCAGTTTTCTGGGTTATTTAGGCCGATGTGGGTGGAATCGAAGCGATAAGCAGGATGAGGTGAGCCCAGCATCCTCCTAAACCCCCATCTCCCCCATCCCCGATCACCTGATTCTCAATAACTACACCAGTATTTGGATTTAATAATTATCTACAGTTAGATATTTGAATTGCTTCTACCTTTTTGCAATCAGGGTTGCCAAGTACATTCATAAATATAAAATACTGTCTCCATTTTTTATTATTTCTTTAGTAGAGGTTACTACAAAAGAAATAAAATGGTCTACATGCTGAATTTTTTATTGTGCATGCTCTAATTTACTTTAGAGAAAGACAATATGTCAAAGTGTGAAAGCTACAAAACTACATGAGTTAGGGATTTTGTACCCAGTTACGTTGTTTAGCAGTCCTATCAACTTTGGAAATTTACTTAAACTATTTGTTTGTTTTTAATTTTTTTAATGTTTATTTTTGAGAATGCAGGTGTGGGAGGGGCAGAGAGATGGACACAGAATCTGAAGCAGGCTCCAGGCTCTGAGATGCCAACACAGAGCCGGATGCGGGGCTTGAACTCATGAACCGTGAGATCACGACCTGAGCTGAACTCCGACGATTAACTGACTGAGCCACGCAGGTGCCCCAACAAACTATTTTAATTTTGGTTTCCTTGTCTAGTCCAAGAAGAATATAAACTCTACTGTAGAGATAACTTGACATGTCATATATAAGTGATTACCATAATGTCTGGCAAAACATAGTGTTTATAAATGGTAAATATTATTACTGAAACCTACAAGCACTGCGTTATGGTTGAGAACTTGTCCTCCAGAGAAGACAGCTTGAAAATGAATACTGGCTCTTCTACTCCACTGATTATAAAAACTTAAACAAGTTTTTAATCTCTCTGTGCCTCTACTTAACAACAACAACAACAATAATAATGATAATAATAATTATAATTATACCTATTTCATAAGGATGCTATGTGGATTAATTGGTGGTACAGTGTAACTGAAGTCCTAGAAAAATATCCTGCACATTATGTATGTTCAATAGATATGTGCTATTACATTGTTTTTAATACTCCCATGTTCACCTGTTACCCACTTAAACCATATCTTATTTTCTTAATAAAATAAGTTTTTTGCAAATGTCTTAGTTATAAAAGGGTAATTTCTTTTTATTTGTCTTATTTAGTGTACTGTTGTATTGAATTCTTGGAATGGACTAATTCTATACATTTTTCTCTAGAAGATGGTAATTAAAAATGTTTATGTATATGGATTCTAACCCTTTGCCCTTCATATTTTCTTGCAATTTTTCCCTAGTTTCTCATGTTAACATTGTTGATGGCTTATTGTCATATTTCCTTTGTAGATTGTCAAATCCAGGAAGTATCTTTTAATATTGCTTTCCTTTATTCAGGTAAGTGGGAGTTTGTTGATGTTCAATTTAGAAAGAGTTTACTTATTTTCAGTAGAAGTCTGAACATTATATTTTGTAATTTCATTTGATATATTTATCTCTTGAGTGTTATTTATGCACTTTATGTATTTAATATGTTGATACTGCATGCTTTGGACTGAATGTTTGTGTCCCCCCCAAATTTATGTTCCATCCCTAATCTTCATGCCAAGGTGGGGCCCTTGGGAAGTAATTTATTCATGAGAGTGGAGCCCTCAGGATGGGATTAGTATTCCTATAAGAAAAGACAGGAGAAAAATGAACTCTCTCTCCACCATGTGAGGATCCAGCAAGAAGGTGTTCATCTGCAAACCAGGAAGAAGGCCCTTGCTAGAAAACAGATTGGTTGGCACCTTAATCTTGGGCTTGCCAGCCTGCAGAATTGTGAGAAATAAATGCTGTTCATGGCTTAAACATACAGTCTATGACATTTGTTAGTGCAACTTGAGTTGAATTAAGATACTGGGGAAAGCTTAATATAAAATTTATATTAAAAGAGGCAGGTGGTATGGAACCACAAAAGACCCTGAATAGCCAAAGAAACCTTAAAAAAAAAAAGCAGGAGCACCTTTGTGGGTCAGTAGGTTGAGCATCTGACTTCGACTCAGGTCATGATCTCATGGTTCACAGGTTCGAATTCCACATCAGGCTCTGTGCTGACAGTTCAGAACCTGGGGCCTGCTTTGGATTCTTTGTCTCCCTCTCTCTCTGCCCCTCCCCTGCTGCACTCTGTGTCTCTCTATCTCTCTGAAAAATAAATAAACATTAAAAAAAAAAAGAAAAGCTGGAGGCATCACAATTCTGACTTCAAGTAGTATTACAAAGCTGTAGTAATCAAAACAGTTTGGTACTGGCACAAAAATAGATTTATAGATCAGTAGAACAAAATATAAAACCTAGAAATGAACCCACATCTATATGGTCAATTAATCTTGGACAAAGCAGGAAAGAATACCCATTGGGAAAAAGATACCATTCATTAAATGGTATAGGGAAAACTGGACAGCAACATGCAAAAGAATGAAACTGGACCATTCTCTTGCACCATACATAAAAATAAATTCAAAATGGTTGACCTCAGGAAAGACCTAAATTTGATACCTGAAACCATAAAAATCCTAGAGAACACAGGCAGTAACTTTTTGACATCAGCCATAGCAACTTCATTCTAGATATGTTTCTGAGGCAAGAGAAACAAAAGCAAAAATAAACTATTGGGAGACCAGCAAAATAAAAAGCTTCTGCACAGAAAAGGAAACCATCAACAGAACTAAAAGGCAACTATGGAATGGGAGAAGATATTTGCAAATGACATATCTGATAAAGGGTTAGTATCCAAAATCTGTAGAGAACTTATCAAATTCAACACCCAAAAATGAAATAATCCAGTGAAGACATGGGCAGAAGACATGAACAGACATTTTTCAAAAAAAGACATACAGATGGCTAACAGACACATTAAAAAATGGTCAACATCACTCATCATCAGGGAAATGCAAATAAAAACTACAATGAGGTACCACCTCACACCTGTCAGAATTGCTAAAATCAACAACACAAGAAACAAGTTTTGGTGATGTAGTGGAGAAAGGGGAACACTCTTACACTTTTGGTGGGGATGCAAACTGGTGGCACTCTTGAAAACAGTATGGAGATTCCTCAAAAAGTTAGAAATAGAACCACCCTATGGTTCAGCAATTTCACTACTAGGTATTTACCCAAAGATACAAAAACATTAATTCAAAAGGGCACACACACCCTCATGTACAGCAGCAGGCGGCATTATCTACAATAGCCAAATTATGGAAACAGCCTAAGTTTCCATCGACTGATGAATGGATATATACAATGGAATATTATTCAGCCATAAAGAAGGAATGAAATCTTGCTATTTGCAATGACATGCACGGAGCTAGAGAGCATTATGTTAAGCGAAATCAGTCAGCTGGGGAAAGACAAATACCATATGATTTCACTCATATGTGAAATTTAAGAAATAAAACAAACAAGCAAAGAAGAAAAAAGAGAGCGGGTGAGTAGCAAGAAACAGAGTCTTAATTAAAGAGAACAAACTGATAGTTACCAGAAGAGAGGTGGGTGGAGAATGGGTGAAATAGATGATGGAGATTAAGGAGTGCACTTTGATGAGCACTGGGTATTGTATGGAAGTGTTGAATCACTATATTGTAACCTGAAACTAATTTTATGCTGTATGTTAACTAACTGGAATTTATTTAAAAAATTTTTTAAAAAGGATCGATTTAACAAAAGCCACTTCTAAATAGTTATCTCCGTCTCATATATTTGTGATGATTTCTAAATTATATTAGCCTATCTCTTTCATTCCATTCATTCCTCATAATTACTCTTAACAGTGCCACACTATCTTGATTTTGTGGCTTCTATGTTTTTATACTACAAAAGAGAAGTCTTATAATTTATTCCTCTGTTCTGAAGCATTTAAGCTATCATACTTATTTTTATTAGAATTTAGAAATATATATATACATACATATATATGTATAAAGGATTGCAATCTCAATATCTATTTTTCTTTCTATTTATTTATATATATTAATTTTGGAAAACAGTATATTTAAAATCTTATTGTAAAATTGAAATATTCATCAAACTTCCACAAATCCTTGAAAAAATTTATAGTACGGTGAAAATTACTAGATTCATGTTATCTGATTATCATTTGATTCTCAATTTGAAGAATATATTAATAACTTATTATAGAAATCAGATTACTTAGTCAACAAAGCAGAGTAATTTTATCTTTCAACCAGTGTTATGAAAGACCCTATTGGATTATATTTGTATACAAAGGGTTAAAGCCCTACATATCTTCTATCCAACTGAGAAGATTGCTAACTCATGAGATTAGTCTCAGCAGAAGTGATAAAAGTAGAAATAAAACTTCAAAATTAACCTAATCTTGGATAAAGAGAGATGCATAAGTTTTGAAAAAGAAAAATCACCTGCACTTTCTTGATATCATTGAAGGCTAGTCATTTAGTGGTCTTAAAACCTCTAAATAATTATCACTTATCCACTTTACCTAGGAAGAAACATACAAGAGAGCACTACATCAGATATAAATGATTTTAAGGTTATTCTTGGATCATCTCATCCACAATGTTTTAAAAAACATAATCAACAGATAAGACTTTTGCTCCAATTAGTGCTAATTTCTCACTGAGAAAATATATAAAACAATTATCTGCATAATGTCTCTAGTTTAATATATGATAATATTTAATGAGGGAAGTGTATTCACTCAACATTCATGAAATACCAATTTTCTTTAAATATTAATCAATTCAACTTCAAACATACTGAGTAGCAAACATATTCAACTTCTTTATTTATGTTATTTCAAAATACATAAACTATGCATATCCAGCATAACTTAATTAAAAACAGTGATCATGCCATTATCTATAAATGAAATAGTTAAACGAAGGATAAGTTTCCTTGCAGAAATAAAAAGTACATATGGTCTTTATTGTGAAAATATTAAATTGTAATTCCATCTTTTCATAGTTTTAAAAACCTTAAGCCTATTTAACCCTGTACATTTATTCCAGCAAATCAATGATCACTTAGCTAGAAAAAATAAATATATCAGATGAACATACTCCAAAGCTTTCTTCTCATTTTCATTTTCTCATCTGGATCATGAATCTGATGTTTTAAAGACAATGTTTAATTTTCTGTATAACCATTTGCAAAACAAAATAATCATTCTCTATGAGTCTTACTATTAGAGAACTTTATAACAATAACCAAAATCATAGCTCACTGATTTTCTAGGATTATTGTTTTTGTAGTCAGTCTATGAATAATGTTATTATGTTGTCCAAAATAGTGTTAACAGAGGGAAATACAAAGTTGCAAAAAAAACAAAAAAACAAAAAACAAAACACATTACATAATGTTCTTAGGTGTTAAGTTTAGTTCTTATGGATTTCAAAAATAGATTTATTTACATATACAGTGGGATAATTTGAATATATGATAAACCTAAATGGATAATGGCAATATATAATTGTCTTATTTTAATTTTTTTTAAGTTTATTTATTTGAGGGACAGAAGCAAGTGGGGTAGGGGTAGAGAGAGAGGGGAGAGAGAGAATCCCAAGCAGTTTCCTCACTGTCAGCGCAGAGCCCGATCGGGGCTTGCACGCACAAAATGTAAGATCATGACCAGAACTGAAATCAAGAGTCAGATTCTTAACTGAATGAACCATCCAGGTGCCCCAAATATATAAGATTTTCAGTCAGGATCATTCTCCAAGACCACATATTGAAGACAACCTCAGACACGTACGCATACAGACATACATAAAACAGATAACCCTCTCATAATAGTTATAATTAATAACCCAAGATTTAGAAAATAATCTGCTGAGTTGACCTATTATGTGACCATTTCCATAAACCATAATCAAAATCTAAACATAAATTAGACTATGGGGACGAAGCATCAAGCCTCCTGACCCTTAGCCGTCAGACAACAGAGAGGAGAAGAAAGTTTCTCTCTGTAATAAGCCATTCTTTTTAAAGCACAGTAGTAAAATAAGACTCCCTACTCTAAACCAGGCATCAGGGATAGAACCTGTTGCTGAGAAGTAAATGGAACAAACTGCTGATTATCACTCCTTGAGGCTATGAATTATTTGGAGGTCCTGGAAGAGGTGGTGATTGAAGCAAATGACCATGACTGCCTTGTGATTGACTCTATAACATCCACTATTACCAAGTGACAGGGTCCCCAACCTGCTTTTGCATTTCCAGGAACTGGAGTTGATTGAAGTCACTGTCAATACTTCTAGACAGAGAAAGTAAAACATAGATGCAAAAGGGAAACTTAACTTACATCTTGAACGAGTCACAACCACAAACAGAAATGAGCACCTGCAATGTCATGAAAAAAAACTTAGTCAATACAGTTTTCTCCAAATTAAATTAAGTAATGACATGAAATTAATTTTTATTAAGTATAATTTTAATCTTCAAAAAGAAATGGATGAATAATTTCTAAAGAACATAATATCAACAAAAATCATTATGAAACAAACAGGTAAAAATCAAAGATATATGTATATGATATATATGTATACAGAATGAATACAGAAGTCAGAAATGTTAGTGTGTGTGTATGTGTGTGTGTGTGTGTGTGTGTTTAAAAAAATTAAGGGCTTTTAGATAAATGTAACAAGAATGTAAAAGACTGAACAGTGGGAGTAGCAATATTTCAGCAGAAATAGCTACAGAATTTTAGAATTAAGAAAGTATATGAATTCTCAAATTAAAGGAATACTCTAACTCACTCTAATACATTCATATTCTTCTATAAGCACTAGACTCAAAGAAAAGTTTAAAATTATTATAAAGAAATATGAAAATAGTGAGAGCCAGACAAGTGTCCCAAATCTTCTGCAGTAGGGAAGTAGACCTCATATCCTAAAATATTTTAAAAATCACAATCAATACTATGTTGCAACCTAGTCTGCTGTTTGCTTAATTCAGAGGATTCCATCTTCCCACATTCAGAACAAAGAGGTTCTGAATACATTAAACATGAGAATTAAATTTGTCAAAGACCATTGCATCTGAACACAGTTACCATTAGATAGTGAAAGTGAGTCTATTAGTGGCCCTGCCAGTTGAAATTCATCCTGTTCAAAGAGGAAAATGTAGGTGGAAAAAAAGAAAGTTCAATCTGAAAGAAAATAAAAAGTACTCTTTGTAATTTGTCGAGCCACATCCTTAAGGTATTTAAATTGCTCTTTTTTTATACTTCAACAATTAGGCATATTTCAAGGATTTGATCACTATTTAGGACCACTGGAAGAATATTTATAAGGAGAGCAGTAGCAAACTCAAGAGTTAATAATGGCCATGTGTCCTGAAGGAGTTAATATAACTTCCAAAGAAAATTTACTTTGCAGAAGACAGTAATGTTACCATTTACCTCATAGTACAGCAAGTTCACATTATTTGGTTCTAGGCAAAGGGAGAAATAAGAAGAAAATACAACAAAGAAATCATGAAGCAACTATCCTAGAGCAATTTGTCTCAAATATGTAGTGTGCATCTTAACTCTCCTTCCTCTTTGCATGGATATATCCCCTTTGAAGATATATATTTTGGACATTGAAATTAGATTGAAGAAAAATGTTAATGTATAAACAATTGTAAAATCATGTATTAGACTTGTAATCAATTACATTCAAGTGTGGGATGGTTAATTCAATGGGAAGAGAAAAGAGAATTTTTGAGAAATCCACAGCTATGTCCTGATGCTTAAACTGCTGACAGGACCAAAAATATACCTGGGAACATCGCTTAGTACAGCTGGCAAGTCAAGGGAAGAGATATTTAAGTAGTAAATAGTAGAAGGTCACACACTAGTGATTACACACACATATGCTGGAAACCCATGGGGTGTCAGGGGGAAACATAAAGTTCAGTGGAGCTAATACAACAAAGAATCTATATACAAGCATATCATTTAGCATAGATTATCAACACAAAATATTTTCTGACCCTGTCTTGAATTGATCTGTCCTCATAAGCAGTGAAATAAAATGTAAAAAAAAAGGGGGGGGGCATTTCCCAATATGATATTATTTATAGTACACAAAGGTCACCTTACACTTAAGCTGTGCACTTTTAACTTGTTCTCTGCCATAGAGGGATATTTTTCACATATGTGAGTATTTACATAATAATGATGCTGTTCTAAATCCATAAGCTTGCAGCCTTTTTAGTTAACCTGTGGAGAATATGGATCCTATCTATGTTCTTCCCTGTAAACTGATCAAATCCACAAATGAAAAGAGACAGTCAGGAGCAGAAGGAGGCAGAGAGAGATGGGAAAACAGTAAAAAGGTAATTGCGATGATTCCCAGTGTGGGGATAGATACAACTTCCGAAGAAAGGTGCTCAACAATCGATGTGGTGCCCGCAAGTGGTGTTTGATAGACATGTCAAGAGTCGAGTTATTTGTCTCTTACATAAAAATTCTCATATATACCCAATCTTGTTTTATATTTTGTATATAATATTCAGCATCTGCAGAGTATATTATTAATACTGTTTGCAAAGCCTTGCAACAAAAACAAAATAGACTTAATTTTAACTAGAAGACAGCTTACCCTGAAGCAGGGATATTATCATCTTCTGGGATCCATATTCTACATTTACACTCCATTGCTGAGCAAAATCCTACACCAGCTTACGTGAAGTAAATGGAAGTATCATTAAACCATTGGCAATAACTCCAGAGGGATGCTGGCCCCCTCTGAGTATAACAGATAAGCCTCCATGACAGAATTGATTCTCCCAGTCAGTTCATTCTTCCGGTATATGTGTTCCTCATTGCTACTGTGGATCATTTACTGGATCAGCAGAGAAAGATCTAGGACAAGTCTCTACTGAGACTGTTGCTATTGTTACTGCTGTATGTGGAAATATACAAATACCATTGGCAATCTAAGGGTATCCCAGATGATACTCAAATTATGCTTTATTTGGGGGTCAGTGCATTTAAACACTTTTGAATATCAGTTGAGTGATAAATGATTAGTGAATGTATCTGAACTCCTTTGGTTCAGGAATAAGCTTCTTGCTAGACCTTTTATGTTTTCTCACACTTCTGGAATTTGTATCATGCTCACATTTTTGTTGTTGTTCTATGTCCTTCCATACTTTTCTGCCTAAACTTCACTCATTTTAAGCTAGCAATGAGTTTTTACAATAAATAAATCTGTAGGGCTATATCGGGACCATTAATGCATTAGTAGAAACCACTGGTCTTTGTTACTCTCCTTTCCTATGCATAATAGGCATGCATTTTAAGGAGATGCTTATAAGGCCTGTACCTTTGGAGTTTAACACACTGATATTGTAACGACAGAGATATTGATTCAAGCATCTGTGGTGGGAGGTGTTTCTGTAGATAGGCCCTTATAATGTTCCTATCTCCTCTTCCTATCCCAAGCCAAATCATACTATGTGCATGGATGCATGTTCTCTACTCCCGGAAAAGATTATTGGTTTCAATTATTTGCCAACCAATATTTTACAATTATGCACAAAATATGTCTAGAACAAAGGCTCCAGACACATAGGTGAATGTTTATTAGAAACAAACTTGTTGGTTTCTTCAAATCTGATTCAGTCAGTGGTCTTATTCATTCATTCATTTAATTTAAAATAATGCATCTCATACCCACAAGGTACAAATGTGCCTGTAAACACTAGGTATCATCTAGTGAATAAATCCTAATCCATTCTTCTGGGGTTTCCAATCTACTAGGGATCGTGGGGTGGGGGCAGACAATAAGGTAGGGTCAAACAAATCAAAAGGGAATTTTAATAGTGTGGCAATTTCAATGTTGCTAAATCAATTCATATCTCATAATCCATATTCCACCTATTCAAAATTGCCTTTGATATGAACACACACAGAAATTCTACTTTGAAAGATAACCTCTTAAATGGCTCAGAAAGCTTAAAACTACCATTTCTTCCTTGCTTTCCACATATGATAAAATCACAAACTATAGTCAGGTCAAACTTCTATCTCTTTAATCTAGGATTTTTTTTATCTCCAGAATGATTACAGTAGTTCAAGTGCCCTGAATTGAGGCACTAGTGTGCTAGCAGGGACTGTGACTCCACATTCACCCCAACTTCCCAATATGAACTACTCCATGAGGAAGGAAAGAAGTGACAGCAACTACCCAGTCCTGCATTATCCAACCCAGTCAGGGATTGTTCCTGAGGAAGGAAGTCACTAATGGCACATTAGCTGCTAGCTCCTCTGGACCTAATTCAGCCATACAAGTCCCCATTTATTTTTCATCCAAAGAGTATCAAAACAATTCATTTAGAAATCACAATTATATAAATTGTAGGAACTCAAGTTTATAAAAATCAGAGCAGAACAATCACCTCATTGCTAATGTCCTGAAAAGGTGGTTATACGAGAAGCCAGAGGCAACATGTTTTGGCTCATTTCCTTCTAAGTTCCAGTCATATAAATTGCAACTGAATTATATTGGTGATGTTAGTAAATCATAATGTTTTTCTCTTCAACATATGCAGAACCATACTGTGTTATCCCTTATTTATTTTACATTTTAAATTAAGATATTATCAATAATTAAACTTAAGTTCACTAGAACAGAGGCTCTGTGAGGACAGGTGATTTTTTTTAAAAAAATCATTTGCTTTTACATCCTTAGCACATAGAAAAATGGTAGGCACATGATAGGTGCTTAACATATGTTGAATGAACAAATACATCTAAGTATTTTTCCCCCTCTCCTTCCACGAGAGACGAACAATAGATTCTGAAGAAAATTCTTTTTGCACAGATTTCCACTTTCTTTCATTCTTCCCATTTACCTCAAAATGAGAAAATTAAGAAGAACACTTTAGGAAACGGGGTAAAATTACTACCACTATGGGTTTATATGATCCAGAATGCGTAAGGACTCTTTCAGCTGTCAGTAACAAAAATCCAACTCCAGAATTTAATATGCAGCTAAATTATTGGTTCACAAAGCTGACAAAAACCCAATGATATATTCTTCAGACATGACTGAATAGATGTTCCTATCATGTCCTCAGGGATCTGACTCTTTTTTTTTCTCCTATCTCTTTCTCAGTAATGTTTTTATTTCCACTGACTTTATTCTCCAGCAGACTTCTGCATATGGATTCAAGATGCCAATGGCATTTCCAGACTTACATGACATTATTGCTTGAGTTTCCAGAGAAAGAAACTGTGTTTCCTGATATCATTGCTCTGGTAAATGTCCAAGGAGAAGTAAGATGGTCTCAACATAATTTACAGGGAGAGGCCTGAACCAACCACTGGACTGCTAAGCTTGGTGCTCCTGCTGATTTCTGGACTGGAGTGAAATTTCTGTAAGATTAATTCCAGCCATGAACTGGGTAGACAGAAAAACATTGTCAACCACTCACAGCCCACAAGATGCTGCAAAATCTTATTCTTGATTTCTTCTCTTGTCACATCTTACCTCATTATCTTTCTAGTTCCTCATTTTCTCTCTCTCTCTCTCTCTCTCTCTCTCTCTCTCCCTCTCTCTCCTCTCTCTTTTAAGATTGGTCTTAGTTTTCTTTCCCTAAATGCATTAATGTGACTTCAGTCCTGAAAGATTTTACACATGCTGTTCTGTCTATCTGGAATATTCTTCCTTGTATCCTTTTCATCCTGAGCACTTCGTATTTGTCTGCAACAGTCAAGTTAATAATTACTTTCTCCTGGAAGCCATTGATGGTATTCTAGTTCAGAATACATACTCCCTGTTAAAAAATGTGTATGCTTCTTTTCAAAATTTGTCGTTATTGTGATTACTTATTTTGTAAACAGTTGTTGACTTTTGATCCCTTTACCTACAGGAGGACAGTATTCCAGACCATCATCTTCCTCAGTGTTACTCCAGTTTGTGACACGCTGTCTGGCACATGGCAGGCACTAAAAACACTTATCAATGAATCAAATAAAGAATTGGATTAATTAAATATTAATTTAGCCTAGTCTAGGGGTGTCTACTCTAAGGGGAAAACTTTTTTTCATAAAAGGCTAGATAGTAAATATTTCAGGCTTTTTAGCACCTACTGTTTCTGTCACATATTATTCTTTGTATTTTTCTTGTTTGTCTCTCTGCTTTTTTACAATCATTTAAAATGTAAAAAAGCATTCTTATCACTAAGCCGTACTAAGCAGGTCACTGGCAAGACCATGGCCTGTGGGTCATAACTTGCCCACCTCTGCCTTAGTATCCTAGTAGTTCTAATTCTTGCAATTGTGTAATTATACTGAGATTCTAACTCCATATTTTTATTTGTTTGTTTCTTTATTTTTGCTTTGGTTTTCTTTCTGAAATACACCCTTAACTTTCTACTCGACATAAATACTAATTCTGTTCTCAGCAGTACCCAAGCCAGGATCATATTGGTGTGCTTTCTTTTCAAACCTATTTGTTACCAACTTTTTCTTTCTACAAAATGCCTATGCATTTCTTGTAATCTCCTGCTATCTCTGCCACACTGTGCCTTCTCCATTCTTCAGCCAAGTGCACCTGCTGCCCTGGGTTCTTATTGCTGTTTCCAGTTTTTATGCTGCATCATCATCCCCTCTGCTTTCTGCAGGATAGAGGATAATATTTCAGTAGAAGGAGAAATGTTTATTTAAAAAACACCGAGTAAAACAGACATTCCTAGATTCTGACACCAGGGAAATAAGCATGCCATCTGCCCTCCATAAGGAGCTCTTTGCCTGAGGGACATAACCGTATCACCCAGGTAAGCTCTTACTAATGTGTAAATTGTACTGCAACCTACAAATCGTGGTTGTCATTCTAGACCTTCTGTTCTTTTGCTGCCCTAAGTTCTATAGTTCATTTTCAATTCTTTTTTCCCCCTACTGTATACACGTTGACACCTCTTCCCCCGGAATACAACCACCACTAGTCTTGTGAATGGGAAACTTAGAACATCTCACCCATTAGTTTCTCAGTATGAATCGCAAGATTGTTTTTTAGGGGAAAAATGGCACATTTCAAGTACTGCTGTTACATAATTAGAGGTAATTGGGGAAAACCCCAAAGCATATACATATATAGGTATTTTAAATTCCATCCGTTGTGAATGCATGATTTATAAAAATAAGTGAGCATACTATGTCTTGCAAACTTAAAAAAAAAATCTGCCATCAGCTTACTCAAAAAAGAATCAAACTGTGGCAGAAATCAATTGCTCCCCAATATTTACTATGTGAAAACACATAGTTTAATAGCTCTTCATCCAATATGACAAATGTTATACTAAGATAAACTTTATAAAGAATAAACTTGAGAGGACTTAATTTAATAAATTTGTATAAATGCAGACACCCATGTAAGGATCAACACAATTAAGATGAAACATGTTTCCATATCTCTACAAATTTCCTTTATGCTCACTTCAAACCAATCCCCATCCACTCATAACTAAATCCTATTCTTGTTTCTATCTCCACAGAATTAGTTTTTCTTATTCTTGAACTTCATATAAATTGAATCATAGAGTATGTATTATATTGTTTCTGACTTTTTATCATAATGTTTTGAGATTTGTCTGTATTTTGTGTTTTAAAGGTCCATTCCTTTCATTGCAAAATATTATTCCATTGTATAAATAAGGGATCATGAATGTATTCAATTAGTTCATCCATTACCCAGTTTAATGATGTTTGAGCTGTCAGTTTTTGTCCCCTATTTTTCAAAAAGAAATTTAATATTTATTTATTTATTAAGAGAGAGAGAGAGAAAGAGAGAGAGAGAGAGCATGAGCAGTGGAGGGGCAGAGGGAAAGGGAGACACAGAATCTGAAGCAGGCTCCAGGTTCTGAGCTGTCAGTACAGAACCTGACACAGGGTTCGAACCCACAAACTGTGAGATCATGACTTGAGCCGAAGTTGGATGCTTAACTGACTAAGCCATCCAGGCGTCCCTGTCCATTTTTTTTTCAACATTGATTGATTGAGAGAGAGAGAGAGAGAGAGAGAGAGAATTCCAAGGAGGCTCCACACTGTCAGTGCAGACCCCAGTGTGGGACTTATCTCTCAAACAGTGAGATCATGACCTGAGCTGAAATCAAGAGTCAGACACTTAACCGACTGAGCCACCCAGGTGTACCAGTTCTTGTCCATTATTTTGTCCATTTATAGCACCTTAAGAAAGGTTTCTTAAGGCACTTACTTAAGGCACTCATGAGAAAATTTTCTTTGGTGGGCCTAGGTGTTTATTTCACCTAGTTAAATGCCTAGGAGGACGCTTGCTGCATTATAAGGTAGGTGTATCTTTAGTAGAAGATATTGCCAAACCCTTTTCCACAGTAGTTGTGCCATTTTACATTCTTGTCCACAGTGTTTGTGAGATTCAGTTGCTCCAATCCTTGTGAACATGTGGTGCATACAGTGTTTTTAATTTTACCCAGTTTATTAGGCATGAGGTAGTTTCATATGTATTTCTCTGATGACTCATGATGTTGAGTACTACTTACTCATTTGCTTCTTTGCCTTTCATATAATTTCCTTTACAATTTTTAAGCAACTTTATTTTTTTATTATTGCTATTATTATTATTAATTTATAGGAAGTGTTTATAAATCCCAGATATAACTATCTGGCATACGTATTCTTGTCTAACTTATTACTCATTTACTTAATTAAGTTTCAAGAAACAGTGAAAATATTTTCTCGATAGGATTTTTATTTTAAAGTAATTTTAGATATACACAAAAATTGCAAAGACAGTACAAGAATCCCCATATACTCCACATCCAGTTTCCTTTATTAATAATATATGAGTGTAGTACATTTGTTATTGTTAATGAAACAATGTCAATACACTATTACTAACTGAAATTCATGCATTTTCAGATTTCCTTAGTTTTTTTTCCCCCTAATATCCTTTCTCTGTTGCAGGATTCCATATAGGATAACATATTACATGTAGTAGCTTTGTCTCCTCATGCTCCTCTTGCTTGTGACAGTTTCTTAAGTGTCTTTGGTGGCCTTAACTGTTTTAAGAAGTGCTGGGCAAGGATTTTGTGGAATGTCCCTCAAGTGGGATTTGTCCAGTATTTTTCTCATGATTACACTGAAGTTATGTATATTTGAGAGGAGGACCATGAAGAAAAAGTGCCATTTTCATCACATCCTTAGATATGTACTATCAACCTGACTTATTGTTGAGGTTGACCTTGATGAATTGGTTGAGGAAATATTTGTCAGGTTTCTCCACTGTAAAAGTTATTCACACCCCTCCCCCCAACTCATTCTTTAGTATATTATTTGGACGAGATTCATTAAACACAACCAAAACTTAAGGGGCGAAAAGTTAAGGGTGCCACTCTAAAGGCAATGTTTACATAAATGATTTGGAATTCTTTAGCGCTGGAGATTTGGCTTCTCCCTCATTACTTATTGATTCAATAATTCATTTGTATCAATATGAACTCATGAACAAATGCTTAATACTTTGGGTTAAAATACAACAATACTAGGGTGCCTGGGTGGCTCAGGTTGTTAAGTGCCCGACTGGTGATTTGGGCTCAGGTTGTGATCTCACCATTGTGAGATCAAGGCCCGTGTTGGTTGTAGGTGGAGTTCTGCCCTGGGTGGGAAGCCTGCTTAATAATCTCTCTCTCCTTCTCCCTCTGCCCCTCCCACATGTCCTCTCTGTCTCTCTCAAATAATATTAATAATAATAATAATAATAATACAATAATACCTTTTGAATTTTTATTGCTCAAAATGTTCTAGCTTTGGCTATTGGGAAATTTTTCATTTGGTCTCTGCATACTGTTAACATGGTATCTCTCTTTTTTTTTTGAGTGTATGTATATGTGTTTCTAATGTATATATCTATAATTAATATAATTTATCTTTGGAATAGTTTAGAGTTACAGAAAAATTGAGCAGAAAACAGACAGTTCTTATATTTCTCCTTTCCCCCTTACCAAGTTTCCCTTATCATTAACATTTTTCATTAGTGACATATATTGTTATAATTGATGAGTCAATATTGATACGTTATTAACTAGAGCCCATAGCTTACAATACAGTTCATTTTCTGTGTTGTACATTCTATTGGTTTTGACAATTGCATGATGTTATGTATCCACGATTACAGTTTCATACAGAAAGTTTTACTACCCTAAATATTCCCTGCGCTCCCACTATTTATCCCTCCCCCTGTTTTCTGAACCACTGGCAAATTGTTCTCCTGTCTCTATAGTGTCATTTAGTTGATATGATACAGTATGTAGCCCTTTCAGATTGTCTTCAGTCAGCAACATGCATTTAATATTCTTCTATGTCTTTTGTGACTTGATAGCCCATTTCTTTTTATTATCAAATAATCTTCCATTGTATGGACATACCACAGTTTGTTTATCCATTCACTTATTAAAGTTATCTTGTTTTTTTTCTAATTTGGGGCAATTATGTATAAACTTGTTACAAGATTTTATGCAGATTTTTGAATGGACATGTATTTTCAACTCATATGGGTAAATACCTAGAAGAATGATTCCTCTGTCATATGTGAAGCATGTATTTAGGTTTGTAAGGAACTGCAAACTGCTTGCAAATAGCTGTTAACGTTTTGCGTTCTGTCTGCAATGAATGAGAATTCCCGTTGCTCCATATTCATGCCAGCATTTGGTGTTCAAAATACTGAAGAAACCTGGTTCCCACAGTCTGTCAACAATATACTTATTTGCTCACTTACAGTACACTGTCCAGGTATCAGAATTATTTTTTGTTAATGTTTATTTTTGAGAGAGAGAGAGAGAGAGAACAGAAGGGGCAGAGAGAGGGAGACAGAGCATCCCAAGCAGCCTGACAGCAGAGAACCCAATGTGGGGCTTGAATTCATGAACTGTGAGATCATGACCTGAGCCAAAGTCGGACACTTACCTGACTGAGCCATCTAGGTGTCCCAGGGTATCAGAATTATTAACCAATATCTCCATGTGAAACAACTTTATCAGCTAGAGTACAATCCTTATGTACAATCGTTTTTCTTTTAGTCTTACAGAATCCACTAATTTCCAAAATTATCAGTTCTTTTTTTCCTGACACCTTTAGGGAGGTGGCTTAATATATTTGTAATGCAACTGGGTTGTTTGGTCACAGTCCAGATACAATTCTTAGATACCCAGACCTCCTAAATGATGTTTTAAAATTTTCATACATGAGCATTTTACTTTTTGTGCTGCCATGTTCTTTGGGTTTTGATAAATGCATTATGCCCTGTACCTACCAGATCATACAGAATAGTTTCATTACTCTAAAAAATTCCTTGTGTTTCACTTATTTCTCAATTTCCTCTCCAAACTTCTAGAATCACCAATATTTTTACTATCTCTGTAATTTTAGTTTTTTAGAATGTCACATAATTGGAATCATAGAGGCTACAATGTAGTCTTTGAGCAGTGACTTCTTTCACTTATCAATAGGCATTTAAGATTCATCCAAGTCTTTTTGTTGTTTAAAAGCTGAATTTTATTCACTAAATAATAGTCCATTCTAAGAAGGCACTACAGTTTGCTAGAAGAATGTGTATCCTGCTGTTGTCAGGTGGAATATTCTATAAATGTCAATTAAATCCAGTTGATAGATGGTGCTGTTGAGGTCAATTGTATCTTTACTGATGTCCTGTCTACTTTATCAATTACTGGCAGAAAGCAGGTGAAGTCTGATTGTAAGAGTAGATTTCTTTATTTTTCTCTCAGTTCTATCAGTCTTGGCCATGTGTATTTTGATGCTTTGTTGTTAGCTGTATATAGATGTTTAGGATTGTTCTATTATCTGGGAGAGTCACCCCTTTCTCAAACTACAATATCTAGTGTTTTTCTTGATAATTTTTTTCTTAAGGCTGTTTCACTTGAAATTAAAATAGCTATTCCAGGTATTTTTGTCTGTTTGTTTGGTTGGTTTGATTTGTTTTAGAGTTAACATGATATATCTTTCTCTATCCCATACTTTAACTTGTTTTTGTTTGTTTGTTTGTTTATTTATTTATTTATTTATTTATATTTTTTTAACATTTATTTATTTTTGAGAGACAGAGTGAGACAGAGCATGAGCAGAGGAGGGGCAGAGAGAGAAGGAGACACAGAATCCAAAGCAGGCTCCAGGCTCTGAGCTGTCAGCACAGAGCCCCTGAGGGGCTCCATCTCAGGGACCTCAAGATCATGACCTGAGCCAAAGTCAGTGAGCTTAACTGACTGAGCCACCCAGGCCCCCACTTTTTTTGTCCTTGTATTTAAAATAAGTTCCTTAAGGGAAAGAGGGAAGATGGCTGCGTAGGAGGATGCTGGGCTCACCACGTGTCCTGCTGATCACTTAGGTTCCACCTACACCTGCCTAAATAACCCAGAAAACCGCCAGAGGATTAGCAGAACGGAGTCGCCAGAGCCAAGCGCAGACGAGAGGCCCACGGAAGAGGGTAGGAAGGGCGGAGAGGCGGTGCGCGCTCCACGGACTGGCGGGAGAGAGCCGGGGCAGAGGGGCAGCTCACCGGCCAAGCAGAGTCCCAAGTCTGGCTTGCAAAAGCGGAGGGGCCTGATGGACTGTGCTCCCACAGCAAGCACGACTTAGCATCTGGGAGGTCATAAGTTAATAGCTCTGCTCAGAAAACGGGAAGGCTGGAGGACAAAGGGAGGGAGAGCTGCTGAGCCCCCTGACAACAGAGCTCAGTTTGGTGGGGAACAAAGGCGCTCGCCAGCGCCATCTCCCCCGCCCATCCCCCAGCCAAAATCCCAAAGGGAACCAGTTCCTGCCAGGGAACTTGCTCGCTCTGCACAAACACCCAACTCTGTGCTTCTGCGGAGCCAAACCTCCGGCAGCGGGTCTGACTCCAGCCTGCTGCCACGGGGCCCCTCCTGAAGTGGATCACCTAAGGAGAAGCGAGCTAAGCCTGCCCCTACTGCCCCGGTGCACTTTGCCTACCCACCCCAGCTAATACGCCAGATCCCCAGCATCACAAGCCTGGCAGGGTGCAAGTAGCCCAGACGGGCCACACCACCCCACAGTGAATCCTGCCCCTAGGAGAGGGGAAGAGAAGGCACACACCAGTCGGACTGTGGCCCCAGCGGTGGCCTGGGGGCAGATATCAGGTCTGACTGCGGCTCCGCCCACCAACTCCAGTTATACACCACAGCACAGGGGAAGTGCCCTGCAGGTCCTCACCATGCCAGGGACTATCCAAAATGACCAAGCGGAAGAATTCCCCTCAGAAGAATCTCCAGGAAATAACAACAGCTAATGAGCTGATCAAAAAGGATTTAAATAATATAACAGAAAGTGAATTTAGAATAATAGTCATAAAATTAATCGCTGGGCTTGAAAATAGTATAGAGGACAGCAGAGAATCTCTTGCTACAGAGATCAAGGGACTAAGGAACAGTCACGAGGAGCTGAAAAACGCTTTAAACGAAATGCATAACAAAATGGAAGCCACCACGGCTCGGCTTGAAGAGGCAGAGGAGAGAATAGGTGAACTAGAAGATAAAGTTATGGAAAAAGAGGAAGCTGAGAAAAAGAGAGATAAAAAAATACAGGAGTATGAGGGGAAAATTAGAGAACTAAGTGATACACTAAAAAGAAATAATATACGCATAATTGGTATCCCAGAGGAGGAAGAGAGAGGGAAGGTGCTGAAGGGGTACTTGAAGAAATAATAGCTGAGAACTTCCCTGAACTGGGGAAGGAAAAAGGCATTGAAATCCAAGAGGCACAGAGAACTCCCTTCAGAAGTAACTTGAATCTATCTTCTGCATGACATATCATAGTGAAACTGGCAAAATACAAATAAAGAGAAAATTCTGAAAGCAGCAAGGGGTAAACGTGCCCTCACATATAAAGGGAGACCTATAAGACTCGTGACTGATCTCTCTTTTGAAACTTGGCAGGCCAGAAAGGATTGGCATGAGATATTCAGTGTGCTAGACAGAAAAAATATGCAGCCGAGAATCCTTTATCCAGCAAGTCTGTCATTTAGAATAGAAGGAGAGATAAAGGTCTTCCCAAACAAACAAAAACTGAAGGAATTCTTCACCACTAAACCAGCCCTACAAGAGATCCTAAGGGGGACCCTGTGAGACAAAGTCCCAGAGACATCACTACAAGCATAAAACATACAGACATCACAATGACTCTAAACCCGTATCTTTCTATAATAACACTGAATGTAAATGGATTAAATGCACCAACCAAAAGACATAGGGTATCAGAATGGATAAAAAAACAAGACCCATCTATTTGCTGTCTACAAGAGACTCATTTTAGACCTGAAGACACCTTTAGATTGAGAGTGAGGGGATGGAGAACTATTTATCATGCTACTGGAAGCCAAAAGAAAGCTGGAGTAGCCATACTTATATCAGACAAACTAGACTTTAAATTAAGGCTGTAACAAGAGATGAAGAAGGACTTTATATAATAGTTACAGGGTCTATCCATCAGGAAGAGCTAACAATTATAAATGTCTATGCGCCGAATACCGGAGCCTCCAAATATATAAAACAATTACTCATAAACATAAGCAACCTTATTGAAAAGAATGTGGTAATTGCAGGGGACTTTAACACCCCACTTACAGAAATGGATAGATCATCTAGACACACGGTCAATAAAGAAACAAGGGCCCTGAATGAGACATTGGATCAGATGGACTTGACAGATATATTTAGAACTCTGCATCCCAAAGCAACAGAATATACTTTCTTCTCGAGTGCACATGGAACATTCTCCAAGATTGATCATATACTGGGTCACAAAACAGCCCTTCATAAGTTTACAAGAATTGAAATTATACCATGCATACTTTCAGACCACAATGCTATGAAGCTTGAAATCAACCACAGAAAAAAGTCTGGAAAACCTCCAAAAGCATGGAGGTTAAAGAACACCCTACTAACGAATGAGTGGGTCAACCAGGCAATTAGAGAAGAAATTAAAAAATATATGGAAACAAACGAAAATGAAAATACAACAATCCAAACGCTTTGGGACGCAGCAAAGGCAGTCCTGAGAGGAAAATACATTGCAATCCAGGCCTATCTCAAGAAACAAGAAAAATCCCAAATACAAAATCTAACAGCACACCTAAAGGAACTAGAAGCAGAACAGCAAAGGCAGCCTAAACCCAGCAGAAGAAGAGAAATAATAAAGATCAGAGCAGAAATAAACAATATAGAATCTAAAAAAACTGTAGAGCAGATCAACGAAACCAAGAGTTGGTTTTTTGAAAACATAAACAAAATTGACAAACCTCTAGCCAGGCTTCTCAAAAAGAAAAGGGAGATGACCCAAATAGATAAAAGCATGAATGAAAATGGAATGATTACAACCAATCCCTCAGAGATACAAACAATTATCAGGGAACACTATGAAAAATTATATGCCAACAAATTGGACAACCTGGAAGAAATGGACAAATTCCTGAACACCCACACTCTTCCAAAACTCAATCAGGAGGAAATAGAAAGCTTGAACAGACCCATAACCAGCGAAGAAATTGAATCGGTTATCAAAAATCTTCCAACAAGTAAGAGTCCAGGACCAGATGGCTTCCCAGGGGAGTTCTACCAGACGTTTAAAGCAGAAATAATACCTATCCTTCTCAAGCTATTCCAAGAAATAGAAAGGGAAGGAAAACTTCCAGACTCATTCTATGAAGCCTGTATTACTTTGATTCCTAAACCAGACAGAGACCCAGTAAAAAAAGAGAACTACAGGCCAATATCTCTGATGAATATGGATGCAAAAATTCTCAATAAGATACTAGCAAATCGAATTCAACGGCATATAAAAAGAATTATTCACCATGATCAAGTGGGATTCATTCCTGGGATGCAGGGCTGGTTCAACATTCGCAAATCAATCAACGTGATACATCACATTAACAAAAAAAAAGAGAAGAACCATATGATCCTGTCAATCGATGCAGAAAAGGCCTTCGACAAAATCCAGCACCCTTTCTTAATAAAAACCCTTGAGAAAGTCGGGATAGAAGGAACATACTTAAAGATCATAAAAGCCATTTATGAAAAGCCCACAGCTAATATCATCCTCAACGGGGAAAAACTGAGAGCTTTTTCCCTGAGATCAGGAACACGACAGGGATGCCCACTCTCACCGCTGTTGTTTAACATAGTGCTGGAAGTTCTAGCATCAGCAATCAGACAACAAAAGGAAATCAAAGGCATCAAAATTGGCAAAGATGAGGTCAAGCTTTTGCTTTTTGCAGATGACATGATATTATACATGGAAAATCCGATAGACTGCACCAAAAGTCTGCTAGAATTGATACATGAATTCAGCAAAGTTGCAGGATACAAAATCAATGTACAGAAATCAGTTGCATTCTTATACACTAACAATGAAGCAACGGAAAGACAAATAAAGAAACTGATCCCATTCACAATTGCACCAAGAAGCATAAAATACCTAGGAATAAATCTAACCAAAGATGTAAAGGATCTGTATGCTGAAAACTATAAAAAGCTTATGAAGGTAATTGAAGAAGATTTAAAGAAATGGAAAGACATTCCCTGCTCATGGATTGGAAAAATAAATATTGTCAAAATGTCAATACTACCCAAAGCTATCTACACATTCAATGCAATCTCAATCAAAATTGCACCAGCATTCTTCTCGAAACTAGAACAAGCAATCCTAAAATTCATATGGAACCACAAAAGGCCCCGAATAGCCAAAGGAATTTTGAAGAAGAAGACCAAAGCAGGAGGCATCACAATCCCAGACTTTAGCCTCTACTACAAAGCTGTCATCATCAAGACAGCATGGTATTGGCACCAAAACAGACACATAGACCAATGGAATAGAATAGAAACCCCAGAACTAGACCCACAAACGTATGGCCAACTCATCTTTGACAAAGCAGGAAAGAACATCCAATGGAAAAAAGACAGCCTCTTTAACAAATGGTGCTGGGAGAACTGGACAGCAACATGCAGAAGGTTGAAACTAGACCACTTTCTGACACCACTCACAAAAATAAACTCAAAATGGATAAAGGACCTGAATGTGAGACAGGAAACCATCAAAACCTTAGAGGAGAAAGCAGGAAAAGACCTCTCTGACCTCAGCCGTAGCAATCTCTTACTCGACACATCCCCAAAGGCAAGGGAATTAAAAGCAAAAGTGAATTACTGGGACCTTATGAAGATAAAAAGCTTCTGCACAGCAAAGGAAACAACCAACAAAACTAAAAGGCAACCAACGGAATGGGAAAAGATATTCGCAAATGACATATCGGACAAAGGGCTAGTATCCAAAATCTATAAAGAGCTCACCAAACTCCACACCCGAAAAACAAATAACCCAGTGAATAAATGGGCAGAAAACATGAATAGACACTTCTCTAAAGAAGACATCCGGATGGCCAACAGGCACATGAAAAGATGTTCAGCGTCGCTCCTTATCAGGGAAATACAAATCAAAACCACACTCAGGTATCACCTCACGCCAGTCAGAGTGGCCAAAATGAACAAATCAGGAGACTATAGATGCTGGAGAGGATGTGGAGAAACGGGAACCCTCGTGCACTGTTGGTGGGAATGCAAATTGGTGCAGCCGCTCTGGAAAGCAGTGTGGAGGTTCCTCAGAAAATTAAAAATAGACCTACCCTATGACCCAGCAATAGCACTGCTAGGAATTTATCCAAGGGATACCGGAGTACTGATGCATAGGGGCACTTGTACCCCAATGTTTATAGCAGCACTCCTAACAATAGCCAAAGTATGGAAAGAGCCTAAATGTCCATCAACTGATGAATGGATAAAGAAATTGTGGTTTATATACACAATGGAATATTACGTGGCAATGAGAAAAAATGAAATATGGCTTTTTGTAGCAACGTGGATGGAACTGGAGAGTGTGATGCTAAGTGAAATAAGCCACACAGAGAAAGACAGATACCATATGGTTTCACTCTTATGTGGATCCTGAGAAACTGAACAGGAACCCATGGGGGAGGGGAAGGAAAAAAAAAAAGAGGTTAGAGGGGGAGAGAGCCAAAGCATAAGAGACTCTTAAAAACTGAGAACAAACTGAGGGTTGATGGGGGGTGGGAGGGAGGAGAGGGTGGGTGATGGGTATTGAGGAGGGCACCTTTTGGGATGAGCACTGGGTGTTGTATGGAAACCAATTTGACAATAAATTTCATATATATATAAAAAAATAAAAAATAAAAAATAAAGAGTGAAGAACAGAAAAAAAAAGAATTTATACAACTTAAAAAAAAATAAAATAAGTTCCTTAAAGAAAACAAATTGTTGGTTCTTATTATTGTTTTATGCCCTTTGACAATCTGTCTTTTAATTGGTGTATTTAAATAATTCACATTTTATGTTTTTATTTTCTATGTATTTTTAGAGAGAAGGAGACCAGTGGAAGGATCAGAGACAGAGAGAAAAAGGGAATCCCAAGCAGGTTCTGGGCTGTCATTGTAGAGCCCAATGTGGGGCTTGAACCCATAGATCATGAGACCATGACCTGAGCCAAACCAAGAGTCAGACACTTAATTGACTGAGCCCCACAGGAGTCCCTAGATAATTCACATTTTAAATAATTATTGATATAATTGGTCTAAGATCTACCATGTTGTAAATGTTTCCTATTCATTAGTTTTGTTCTTTGTCCCTCCTTCATTGTCTGTTTTCTCTGATTTTAGTTGGGAATTTTATGAAGTTTTATTATCTTCTCTTTTTGCACTAAGAAAAAAAAAGTGTTTGCCTTAAAGTTTCCAATATACATTTTTAATTAATCTAAGTCTACCTTCAACTAACACTATTCCGCTTTATATATAGTACAGGTACCTTATAACAGTGTTTTCTTAATTGCTTCCTCTAATCCCTTATGACATTGCTGCCATTAATTTCACACATATATGCTGTAACACCTAAAACTTTGTTACTATTATTCCTTTAAACAAACATTCATCTTTTACATACAATGAAAATAAGAAAAATAAAAGATCTGTTTTATCTTCATTTATTTCTTCCCTGACATTATCAAATTTACTGACTTACATTCTTTACTTGCCCCCTGAAGAACTTCTAACATTTCTTGCATGACTGTCTATACTCCATGGGTTCTACTGCATTTTGTTTGTCTGAGAAAATCTATTTCTCCTTCACTCTTGAATGGAAATTCTTGACATAGGATTCTAGGTTGGTATTTTTGTTTTTGTTTTTGCTTTTTTTCCCCTTGGTTTTTTGTTTAACGTTTATTTACTTTTGAGAGAAAGAGAGAGAGAGACAGAGGCATGAGCAGAGGAGGGGCAGAGAGAGAGACACACACTCAGACTCCTAAGCAGGCTTCAGACTCTGAATGTCAGCACAGAGTCGGGCTGAAAATCACAGACCTCCAGATCATGACCTGAGCTGAGGTCGGAAGCTTAACCCACTGAGCTACCCAGGTGCCCCTTGTTTGTTTTTCTAATAATTAAGTATATTTGTTTCCTATCATGCTTGCATAGTTGCATAGTTTCTGATGAGAGGCCCATTGTAATTCTTACCTTTGTTCCTCTTTACCTATGGTTTTATTTTTCTCTGACTTTCAAGATTTTCTCTTTGCCATTGGCTTTCTGCATTTTGAAAACCTAGGATATGTTTTTGTTTATGTTTCTGAATTTATTTTGGTTGATGTTCTCTGAGCTTCCTAAATCTGTACTTTTGTGTCTGTCTTTAATTTTAAAAAGTTGTTGACCATCAATACTTGGAATATTTCTTGTCATCCACTCTCTTTTTCCTCTTTTTAGTAAATCAATTATGCATTATACCTTTTAAAATTGTCGCACATATCTTGTATGCTCTTTAATATTGTTTATCTTTATAAACATAAAGATATTTCTTTATCTTTTATTTCAGTTTAGGAAGTTTTGTTGGCCTATCTTCAAGCTCACTGATTCTTTCATTGGCTATGTCTGGGCTACTGATAAGTCTGTCCCAAACATTCTTCAATCTGTTATAGTGTTTGTAATTTCGAGAATGTATGTCTGATTCTTTCTTAGTTTATATCTCTCAGCTGGTATTACCCATATTGAATGTTTCCTATTATTTCCATTAGAACCCTTAACATATTAATCATAGTTACTTTAAATTCCTTGTCTGATAATTCCAACATCTGTGTCATATTCAAGTCTAGTTCTGATACTTGTTCTGTGTGTTCAGATTGTATTTTTTTTTCTTGCCTTTTGGCATGCTTTCTAATCTTTTTGGAAAGCCAGACATGTTCAAAGGGTTCTAGCACCTAAGGTAAATAGGCTTTTAGTGCAAGGATTTGTGGTATTCTGGCTAGGAGTTAGGCTGGGTTTAATGTTTGCTGAAGGTTTAGGTGCCAGAAGCTCCACATTCCTCTTGTGTTTTTGTTTGTTTGTTTATTTATTTGTTTTTGTGTGCCAGCTTCACATTGGGCTTCCCTCAGAGAGTGCTTGCTTTTGCTCTTATTTCCACTATGATGCATTATTGTTATGCTGGAGCCCTGCTGGTATCGGGGAAGAGAAGCTTTAAAATCTTATGACTATATTGCAATCTTTTAGTGGGCCTCTGTCTCTGGGCTTTAATTTTCACAACTGTTTTTGTTTAAGTGGTATTGTCCCTTCCCCTTATCTGAAATAGGAAGCCTATGGGAGATGAAATTGGAGGAAATATCCTCTCCCTGGGATAAGGCTTTTGTGAAATATTGTTACCCTGGAGAGTAGGCCTTAGTAATGGAGAATGCTTTAGGTATATTTCACAATGATTCATCTTTTTCCACTGCCAGGGCCTTGAGGGCATCTTTGACTTTTTTGAAGATAAAGTTCACAAACTTGTGGAGCACCCCCACCCCCAAGGCCATACCTTCAAGAGTTTTTCCACTCTCAAGCGAGTCCACATTCAAACTCCAAAAAGTTTATCAAAATTACCTTTAAATGTTCTTCAAGTTTATGGTGCTTGTATCTATATTTTCCAGGTAAGCAAATCTCAGCTTTAAATCGCTGGATTCACCTTTCTTTCCAGATATCAGTGTGGATATGTTGCTTTGCAACCTCAGTTCTCTGATGGGGTCGAAAAAGTAATTTACTTTCAGTTTGTTAATTCAATTCTTGCTGTAAATACAGATATAATAATTTACAAGCTCTTTCCATATTGGGACTTAAACCCAAAGTCTGAATATTGTAAGTTTGATAAAATCAAATTTATAATTTTTTTTTCTTTTATGCTTTGTTATTTTTTTTTTCTGTCTCGTATTTTCCCTTTTATTCTAAGAAATATTTATCCACCACAAGGTCAGGAAGATTCTTTCCTACATTTTCTTTGAGAAGTTTTATAGTTTTAACATTTATGTTTAGGATTGCCATCCATCTCAAATTAATTATTGTCTGTGGAATTAAGTAAGGATTTAGGAGCTTTTTCCCCTTACATTTATCTAGTTGATGCAGCACCATTTGTTGAAAAGACATTCACTGTGGCATAAGTCATGGAAATAAAATGTACGGCAGAGGGAATATAGTCAATGGTATTGTAATAGTGTTGTACGGTGACAGATGATAACTACACTTGTGAACACAGCACAACGTATAGAGAAGTGGAATCACTATGTTGTACACCCGAAACTAATGTAGCATTGTGTGTTAACTATATTCAAATTATTTTTTTAAAGAAAAGACATTCATTCTGAATTTCTTGCACTTTTGTTGAAAATCAATTGTCTATATAAATGTGAGCTATTTCTAGTCGCTTTCTTCTGTTTCATTGATCACGTTTACGAAACTTGGGTCAATACTACAGTGTCTTATTACTGAATCTTTGTGTTTTAATGCTTGTATTAAAGAGTCATTTATTTTTAAAACAATTTAAAAGAAGCATAAGTATTATCATTTATATTTCCCCATATATTTACTTTTTTGAGTGCCTTTCATTTCATTCTATAGATTCAAGTTCCTCTTCCTATCTTGTGCAATTCCCCTTTTATTAGGAAGAATTTTCTTTAGCATTGCTTGTAGTGCAAGAATTTCTTCCATATTTCTTTTTTTTAATTGTTTTTATTTTGTGTTCTTTTCAGAATGATGTCTTCATTGGATATTGAATTCTGGAAGGACAGTTACTTTTTGTTTTGTTCTATCATGTACTGGTTTATTGATGATAAAATATATACTGTCTTTTCTATCATTGTTTACTGAATATAGTATATTTTTTTTTAATTTTTTTTTCAACGTTTATTTATTTTTGGGACAGAGAGAGACAGAGCATGAACGGGGGAGGGGCAGAGAGAGAGGGAGACACAGAATCGGAAACAGGCTCCAGGCTCTGAGCCATCAGCCCAGAGCCCGACACGGGGCTCAAACTCACGGACCGCGAGATCGTGACCTGGCTGAAGTCGGACGCTCAACCCACTGCGCCACCCAGGCGCCCCGAATATAATGTATTTTTAAGCCGATTTCAAGAATTTTTCTAGCTCTGATTTTCAGCGGTTTGCTCATATGGGCCTTTCTTCTTCCTATACATGTCTTTTGCTGATCTTAGATTTCTAATATAACATTTTGACCAAATTTGCAAGACTTTCAGTAATTATTTTTTCAAATAAGTTTTTTCTTTCCCATTCTTTCTCTCTACTTATTATTTCAGTTAGGTATGTGCTAGTCTGGTTGATAATTCTCACAACTCACTACGATTCTGTTTCTTTTTCTTTTTTCTTTTTTGGTTTGATTTACTCTTTTTATTTCATACTGGATCTTCATTAAATTTTACATTCCTGAGTTGTGTGGCATATCCAATCTGCTATTAAGTCCGTGTAATTTTTTAATAAAATATCAGATATTATAGCTTTCATATAGAATTTTTATTTGATTCTTTAGTATAGTTTCTACTTCTTTTTGAGATAATCTGTTTGAATATTATGACCACATTTTTTGTTTAAGTTCATGTACTTAAGAATTTATAAACCTGCTAAGGGGCACCAGGCTGGCTTAGTTGAAAGAGCATGTGACTCTTGATCTTGGGTTTGTAAGTTTGAGCTTTGTATTTTTTTTTTTTATTACTCCATAGCAAATTGCCACACACTTAGCTGCTTAAAATAATAGCCATTCATTATTTCACAGTTTTCAAGGTCATTAATCTTGGGGCAGTCTACTCATGTCTGCCAGATGTATAGGCTCCCACAAGGCCAAAATCAAGGTATCAGCTGGGCTAGGCTCTTATTCCATGGTTCTAGGAAATAATCAATTTCCAAGTTCATTCTTGTCTTTGGCAGATAAATTTATTTGTGGTTGGAGCACCAAACTAAGGACTGGCTTTCTAGCTTGTGGCCTAGGGCAACTTTCAGCTTGTAAAGAACTTCTTATATACTAGAAGCCATTTCAGGCTTTGCATTTGGCCTCCCCATCTTAAAAGGCAGCACTAGTGTTTCAAAATATTTTTTTGTTATCCAAATCAGCAGATAGAAGACTATATGTTTACTGATTTAAATGTTAATCCCATCCAAACATAGTTTCCAAGTTGTCAAGATTGTTCACCACAAGTAATAACCTTAAATTTATCTGCTTAATCTCTTTTCCCATGTTGCCTGTATGATATGATCATTGTTATGATAGCTCATCATATTATAGTCCTAGGAAGAAGGACATAGAATCTTGGTAGGCCATTCTAGAATTCTGCTTAACACATGTTCTAAAGTTCTTGTCTGTTCATTTTGACACCCATGTTAACTCAATTTCTATTCATGTTGACTGTTTTTTCTCTTTATCTTTGATCACATTTCCTGTTGTTTCATGTCTAATCACTTTTTACTATATACTGGATAGTGTATATTATGGTGTGTAGAGACTGAATTCTGTTATCTTCCTTGAAAATATATTTATCATTTTTTCTAGTATGAAATCTAATTATTGTCTGTCAACTTAAATTTATGGAAGTTTAGTGTCATGCTTTCTCTTCTCCAAGGACAACTTCTTTAGTCCTGCAATGTAGTCTAAATTTTAAGGTGTGGCAATTTTAAGTCTTAAATGATAAATCTGAAATGTTTGCTATGTCCCTGCCTATATTTTGAGGCTCACACTTCATACTTTATTTCTTCTATAGCTCAGTAGCTTTAGTTTTCCAATAGTATTTTCTGACAGGTTTCTTGAAGGCTGCCTTTCACGTGTGCAAGTCAGGATTCATTCAAGGATTTAAAGGAACTTGTATGCAAATTGTAGAATTGCCTCTTTTGGGTGGCTCGCTTCTTTACAGGGCTTCCTTCCTCAATGTCCAGCCAGTCTGGCAGCCAGAATTCTTCTAACAGCCTAAATAAATAAGACTGCATCTTTCTACTTGAATTCTAGTCAACTTATGCCCCACCAACTAAGGATTTCACTCAGATTAAAGCTTGAAAATAATTTAACTTAGTATACTTCTTTAGGGGCGCCTGGGTGGCGCAGTCGGTTAAGCGTCCGACTTCAGCCAGGTCACGATCTCGCGGTCCGTGAGTTCGAGCCCCGCGTCGGGTTCTGGGCTGATGGCTCAGAGCCTGGAGCCTGTTTCCGATTCTGTGTCTCCCTCTCTCTCTGCCCCTCCCCCGTTCATGCTCTGTCTCTCTCTGTCCCAAAAATAAATAAACGTTGAAAAAAAAAAAAGTTTGCATACTTAAATTTCTACCTGATTTTCTTTCTTTGTGTTTGCCTTTTAGTGATTTTCTATTTCTTTTCTTCAAATAGTTAAGTTTTACTTGCTTATTCATTCAGTTAATTTTATATTTTGTCCATAGGTTATCATTCCTCTCTCTAAGGTGATTTGATTGATACCAGCTGATGCTGAGCTGTGTTGTTATTACTGAACTAGAATCTCCTATTGACATTTTACTGACAATGCTAGCACATATTTAGATGATTATGATAATAATAGTAATGATAATAACTCCTTAAGTTTGTCCATAAATTTGGAAATTTATTTAATTTTATATGCAAACTATACATACACATAAACTTCCACATGTATTCATATGTACATACACAGACACACACACACATATATCTTTAGTAGAAATTGAATTTTATACAACCGCATTTGGAGGATGTATTCACATCATTATATGACATTTAATTTGCACTGTTCAAACTAAGCAGAGATGCTCCTTGCCTAATCATGTATCCTATTCAAATTGTTTATTTCTTTAAGATGTAATTCAATTTCTATCTGCCAAATAAAGAATTCTTCAACAACCGTTAACACTCACTGATATTTAAAACATGATTTAGCACTACTTTTCATACTGACTTGGCTTTCTCACTTTTTGAGTCATATACATTACTCATGACACCTCAACTTGAAAGCAAAATTCTTCCAGATAAGTACAAAGTTACAGGCTATTTTTTAAGTGGTTCATAGTCGAATTGAAAGAACCCAAGATCTATATTCAAATAGAGGTAACTTGGAGCTCTGACCTAACACTTGGCTGTGTGACTTGACATATTTCTTAATTTTCTGGCCTCATCTTCTCCCTCTGAAAATTGTACTTGAGAGTGTTCTATAAATTGTTACATGGTCTATGTTATTCTTTTTCTAGAATCACATGTTAACATGTCAAATATACTTTGTTTTCTTCTTTTTTAATATAACTTATTGTCAAGTTAGCTAACATACAGAGTATACAGTGTGCTCTTGACTTCCAGGGTAGATTCCTGTGATTCATTGCCTACATACAACACCCAGTGCTCATCCCCACAAGTGCCCTCCTCAAGGTCCATCACCCAATTTACCCTCTCCCCTACCACCCCCATCAACCCTCAGTTTGTTCTCTGTATTTAAGAGTCTCTTATGGTTTGCCTCCTTCTCTGTTTGAAACTATTTTTCCCCTCCCCTTCCCCCTAGACATCTGTTAAGTTTCTCAAGTTCCACATATGAGTGAAAACATATGATACCTGTCTTTCTCTGACTAACTTATTTCACTTAACATAATACCCTCCAGTTCCTTCCACATTATTGCGACATTGTGGCAGGATTTCATTCTTTCTCATTGCCAATATTTACCCAAATATACTTTGTTTTCAATAATCTTTGCTGATTGGATGATAATTGTAGACCCAGTGTGCTGCACACTAAAAACGAATCAGATCTGTGTGGTTCTGCCAATTGCAACAATTTCAACAAGCAAAACTGAGCACGTTTTGATAAGAGTCCTGAATGATATATCCCTGATATCAACTATAAAGATTGCATAGCTATTTTGAATCATACAGAAGGTATCAAAGTGGATATACCATTATGGCTGAAAGTTTTCAATGTGAAATGAATAAGAGGGTGAGAAACAAAATTTCTAAAATTTAAAATTTGATTTGAAATAAGACCGGGGTTTATCAGTTTTTGTGCTTTGCCTCAACTATTTGGATGAAATGTTTGTCTTTTAGTAAACAGATTAAGCTGAAAATTTTAGAAACTTTTTGGGGAAAATGGGGGAAGAAAACCAGGCCACTTTTATTTTCCCAAAAAATAATTATCATGCAAATCTTATTTTAAATTGTGAAATCTCTAATAACTATAATAATTAGATTGAAATAAGGGGAAAAAATGAAATGGGTCTTTATTTAGGTTACCAAAATAAATAAGCTTACATATGATATGTTTTATCCCTAGATGATGACTTACTCAACATCTGAAAAAGTGTGAAATAATTTGTACAAACACCATATTACAGTTAGCCTATGATTTAGATAAGAAGTTTAAGATAGTCAATTGATTTAGTTATGTTATTATAATATTCTTCTATATTTACCATAGTTCTCTATTCACTACAGCCATCTCATTGATGTATTTTTGGTGAAAACAAATCTGTAAAAATTTGTAAGCTATGTCTTGGTAATTATGGAAAGATAAAACAGATTTTTCATAGTCATGTCTGTGCTTATTATAATGGGATAATGAAATTATGTTTTTTGGATTAGTGCATCTTTAATTCTGTGAGATTCTAATCAAACAGATTTATAAGCATTCAAAACAGAACTTCAGGTAGATAAACTAGTTTTGATCAATGCAGTTTTAATTGCTGAAGAACGTGTAGGGGACAATTGAAAGGGTTAGAACTAGTAATAATTTTAAGTTGTTAATATAGTAAGTTTTCTTTATTTTCTTTCTAAAGGAAAAGGTGTACTGAATATTAAAAATTGACTGGATGTTTTTAATTGTCTCTTTATCTTTTGTTCCCATTTTTTCTTTCCTCCAAGCTCAATGACACTCCAAGCTCAGAAACAGCTTAGTGGGTTTTGCTAAGGATGATGATGATGATAAACATGATTTTTAACAGGTAAGCTATTTGAAGAATGGTCTATTATGCTATATTATAGGTGGGGAACTATATAAAGTTAAGGCCATTTTCCCTTTGCCATTGTTCACTGGGCAGTAGATTACTAAAGTTACATCTGAAAAAGAAAGAATATAAAAAAATGTTGATGACATTATTAATAGAAAAAAATGTTATAATTATTTAAACTTTATTAGACATATGCTGACTTTTAACCTTTGGTTTTATAATACTGGTAATTTTCACCTTTTATGCATGATAAAAATGGCTTTACACATTTCCCTTCTATTTCCATTAATTACCTCATTCTGAAGTATAAATTAACTTCTTTAATTCATAAAACAAAGCCAATAAGTTGGCCTATTATGTTCCCCATTTTGCAGATGAGGAAGATGATTGCAGAAAAAATAAATGACTTTCCTAGCATCTCACAGCTAGTTGGTGGCAAAGCCAATATTTGGACTCTGGAATTTTGCATGCAGGATCCACATTTTAACCACTTCACTCTGATTTCTAAGAGCTAATGAGCCTTTCATAGAAAAGAGCTCCAAACAGTGCAGACAGGAAGTTGAATGATGAAATGGCCAATATACAAGAACAAAAGCTGGTATATTTTAAAGCAGCAAAACGTAGTTTTGTATTGCATAGCACTTTATATACACTGTGCTCTTTTGCATATTCTCTTCAGTCCCCTAAAAGTGTCATTGAGTTGGTGAATGATTGGCAGTTTTACATTTATAATTGACCAATAATGAAAATGTAAATGAGAGGAAAAATATAAGATGTTGTCAGATGGTGATCAATTTATAGTACAAATTTTCCCTGTAATGTTCTATAATTGAAACAATATTTGGAAGACATTATCTCAGATGAAATTTTTCCTGAAGGCACACATATGGAACATTTTCCAAATTGCCTTTGTTAAAATTTTATTGAAAACAAATTATTTAAAATTTTTATTAATATTAACCCTTCCGAACAATGAGTAGTACTTTTATGATGATAATAATATCGAGTACACAAGCAACTAGAAATAACACTATGCTTGAATATGGTCGGTTGTAAGAATGTGGTAGTGAACAAAAGTTTTACAAGAGTTTCTTTCATTCTTAACTCTGTGTGGGTTTTAAAAACTGAAACATAGGCAAAACAAACAAACAAACAAAAACAAACATTCCCAAGCCTATTGTTAGCTTGAGCTAACAATCTCCCACAGGTCTTCATTATAACTCCTTCCTTCATTCAGTACCAGAGATTAGAAACTTTTAGAACCAAGATTTAGATGAGGTTTCTCAGGAAAGCCGTGGAAATGAAGAAACTGGCATCAAAAATTCTTGGCTGCTTTCTAGTTTATACATGAAAAATAAAGGCCATTGGCCTCCTAAACTCTTCATTTGCTTTTGTTGTTTGTGTATTCGGTCTTGAAAAAAAAAAAAAAAGATATTACCTTAAGCTAAAACTCGGTATTATTTTTGCTTCTTTATGGACTTATTATTCTGTGCTCTACTGTACTTTTTGTAGATAAGGAGATAAACATTTCTTTGGGGAGTTGAAACATACCCTGGACCAAAAGTAATAATATTTCAAAACTCTATTTCAGAGAAAATTATCATGATGAAAGCTTCTCTCTAGTCTACATTGACCCATGTGCCTTAACCTTTGTCAAATAAGTTACAGCCCACAGAGCCGCAGTAATTCTACATAGGACATAAAAACTGGTTTTTCAATTGGTGAGGTCACAGTAAATCAAAACAAAACAGCTGAGGTCATTGGTTTGTTTTTGCCTGTCCCATTAATTCCATCCATCAGCCATAGGTTGGTACCCTAACCTTGGAGAGTGATCTTGAAAATGTGAATATTTATTTTCTTAAATTTGGTGAGAGGGGTAAGACAGTGTAAATGGAAATGTGCAAGTAGATCATTAGTCTTTCATAAAAAAAAAAAAAAGATAAAACTACAAAGACTACAAAGGGGGTTGGTGAGCAGTATTACCCAAAGGACTCCACATGAAGGTGCATTATTTGCACAAACGGATGTTCTTCAATATTTAATCCTCTACTTCAAACATACAAGTCCAAGTTAACAAGTGCCTTTGTCCCCAAAGGACATGTGATTCAGTGTGCTTCTAATTCTGTGACAGCATGCACAAGAATAAATAAATGCTTAAGTTTTCATTTGTTTGACAGGTCTCAATTTTGCTAAAAATCAGCATGTTAATACTGAGCAAGGATTAATATTTTTTCTGACTCATTTTATTCAACTTTCAGACAATGATTTTGGAAAGGCTTACTTCCAAGGTTCCAACAAGACCTAAGATTTTATGATTCAGTGAGTTAATTAACAATCAACATGTTATAGAGGAGGTCACATTATATCACCAACTAAACATTAGAAGACAGGTAATCATGCAGGAATCAGAGAACACTGTTAAATATCACAATTTGATCTTTCTGAAATGTTTGTTAAAAGACATTAGAAAATTTGTGTTGAGTTAAAGTGATAGAGAAATACTAAGACATAAAGACTGGTTATTTAACTTAAAGCTAAACGATCTTGAACAAATGTATGGAATACATTTAAATTAGTAACTTTGTGATTTAATTTGGTGAGAAAAAATAAGACATACAGAACAATCATTAATTAAATATCTGGAAAGCAAAACTGAGCATTTTTGTTTTGAATTAATAAATTTTATATGCCAGAAATAAAATAACCCTGTTGATTAATGATGATTTTATTAACATGCATAAAGTTGTGGTTTCCCTTGCAAGCTATTGATCACACCTCACATTATTTTTTTTTAAAACAGTGAAGTTAACAGAAGCTATTCTGCATCAGTAATTTTTAGATGGCTTCAATAAATTAGGATAATTTAATACCATTATTTTCAAAATTCTGAATTTTGTATAATGTACGTGTTTTATTGTGAAACAGAATGGGGCACTATTTTAACTTTAAATGATTTTTTTTTATATTTAGACATAAATTAGTGAGCAAATTTTATTATTATATTATCACTTCAGTATTTAGGCCATGGCTTAGTTGGTACTAATATTTATTATTAACTATTTACTATTTCATACAACATTCTGTTTTTTTAATCTACGTGGTGCTCTTTATACTATGTGCTTATAAGGGTTCACTCAGATGTGCATGCCTACGTGCCAGCATCAAAGGTCAATATTAACACAGTGGATCTTGTAGGAACACAAATTAACCTGCAGAGAGCTAAAATGGCCAAGCAGGAAAGAACATTTTTTTGTTTTAAGAATTTCAGATATTTGATGATAACCTACCAAATACGTGATCAAATAATTTCATTACTTGCCATTAAACTTATTTTCTCAATAGATGTTTTAATGGGGGTTTATGCTAATGCATAAATGTTTTAAAATACTCCTTTGCTAGAATGTAGTAAGAGATATACACATCTAAGTTGCATTAAACTAAATATTATTTTATGTGCAATTTTTAAATTTATGATAAATTAAATTCAATTTAAGTGTAGAGACTTCATATGAGTTTGGAAAGAGTTTATTATTGAGATCTACTTTCCAACAAGATGGCAGTTATTATAAATGTATCAATTAAGTACAATTTATCTTTGACTTTATTCTGATTAATTCACTTTTCAGTTTAATTTTAAGCATACAAACCTAGGCCTCCTCATTCCTAATACAATGTTCTTCTAAAATACAATGCTGTCATTTTTTAATTAATGAAAACAATAATAGTCATTTTTAATGTTTGAAACCTGTCACTTTAATAGGCCCAAAGTCCTCGTTCCCACTTAATATCACCTAGAAACCAATTGCCATTGCTAAGAAAATCAAAGAGCAGAACTTTATAATATTGAAATCTCATCTCAATGAATTTGCGTGTACCTTCAAAATATCATTCTTATTTAGATTCTCAAATTAGGTTTATCTAAAAAATCATTAACTCAAAATTGCTCAAGTGAAAAGTGTATAGTTTGCCAGATGGTTAGGAAGACAGGTAAGCAGAAATCACTGAAGATAGGAGCTACTCGTTGAGCAGCACAGGAGGGGGGCATCAAGCATGACAATGGTCTCTTCTAAACTATTATTCTGAAATTTTTCAGTCAACAAAAACAATAATAGTCATGCATGATGCTAAAGGCAGGGTAAAAGATAAATTCAACATATGTTAAGTGTGGAAAAGTATGATGTGTTTAAAAGTCACAAATGGAATCCATTCTTTTGTGTCTTCTAGCTTTTAGAGACTGACCACATCCTTGGTTCATCCATCTTCAAAGTCAGTAATAGTGGGTCTTTGTCATGCCACCATCCCACTGGGTCTCTTCATTTGTTCCCATATCTCTCTTTGAGCTGAAAATGTTCTCTGCTTTTAAAGACTCATATAATTATTTTGGGCTTGCCAGAATAATGCAGGATAAACTTTTCTTCTCAATATCCTTAACTTAAATATATTTGCAAAGTCTCTCTTACTGCGTAAGGCAATATATTCACAGGTTTCAAGGATTGGGGGGTGGATATCTTTGGGGGCCATTCTTCTACCAAAAACATACACTTCCTAAACTTGCTTTATTTTTACATATAGCACTTACCACCATCTGCAGTATTAAATGCTTGTTTATTTTCTTACTGGCTTTCTCTTAGTTGAATGCAAACTTTTTTGAGAACAAAGACTTTGTACATTTTCTTTACTAATGTATCCCCAAGTTCTAGAATAGTCCCTGGGATATGGGAGGCATTAAAGAAATATTTGTTAAATGAATAAATAAGTCAGGTGTATTTAATAACTAAAATAGATATTTATGACCATGAATAGTAAACTTGATATTGAAATTAAGAAATATTGCTCAAGAAATTTGTGATTTCATTTGAATATAAGAATAGAATTTGCAGGTGTAATGAAATAATATATGTCATATGTTTTTATTATAGCAATCTGGTTGCAAATTAACACATCCCTGACGCCTATCCAAGGAGTGGTAGGTTAAGTAAATGAAAATGAAACAAATCCTATATTGAAAATTTATAACCAGATGACACTTTTATTCTTTAAGAAATACAGAGCACACAACAGCACATTGGCTGTTAAGCTAGATCACCTCCCAAAGATTCCAAAACGTATGCGACAGGGAGGGTCGCTGAAGCAAACAAATGAAGTCCAAACATTTGATACTGAGTAATGCATATCAATGTCTTCTAATGACATGATAATAACAATTATTGTCAGACTTTAATTCCCTTAGGCTATGCTCATAAATCCATCCTGATTTTTATCATTTAATTTTTCATTATACTTTATTTTTGAGGAATTGCATATAAACAACATTTTATTTTTGAAAGATTGCATGCAATAAAAATCTACATATTCATTTTTATTGACTTCAAAAATGGGCATATGCAAAATTGCCTGCACTATGGACTATAAGCTAACAAGGCTGAAAGGCTAACAAGGCCCAGAGGCTAAAAGGTAATAATAACATGATAAGGATTTTCAAAAGTCTAATAATTCATATCTGCAATGTACTTCCCTTGATGATATCACACAAGCCATTTTTGTATGAATGTATATTATGCTAAATTTAAATATACCTACCTATTGGGGCACCTGTGTGGCTCAGTCGGTTAAGTGTCTGACTCTGTTTCAGCTCAGGTTATGATCTCACGGTTCGTGAGTTCAAGAACCACATCAGGCTCTGTGTTGACAGTGCAGAGCCTGGTTGAGATTCTTTCTCTTCTTCTCTCTCTGCCCTTCCCTGACTCATGCTGTCTCTGTCTCTTTTAAAACAAATAAACTATATATAGCCACCTATTACATGCAGTTCACAAAGCTGTATCAATACTGCTAATACACTAAGGATTTACATTTTCTGATCTGTATGTGTTTATCAATTGCATAAGCTTTTAGGTGGCTTTTATTCAGGTATAATTTTCTTCTTTAAGAAGAAAATAGAAAAGTTAATTAAATGACAAATTATACTGACCAGAGAGATAAAGACAGAGACCCTTAAGAATGTATGTAGAACTTTATAAGAATAGGGAATCATAAAGTCATATATTAGCACAGTCCACTTTACCATCCATCCTGGCTTTTTGGTGGGGAACAGCCCACTGTTGTGGTGACACCATCTATCCCAAGCCAGGTCCACAAGCCTCCAGTGGTGAGGCCAAACTTGGAGGCCTCCCTATCCTAGGGCTTTGATTTTAGTTCTCAGTTCTTTCCCACTTCTTTTTTTTTTTTTAATTTTTTTTTTTCAACGTTTATTTTTGGGACAGAGAGAGACAGAGCATGAACAGGGGAGGGGCAGAGAGAGAGGGAGACACAGAATCGGAAACAGGCTCCAGGCTCTGAGCCATCAGCCCAGAGCCTGACGCGGGGCTCGAACTCGCAGACCGCGAGATCGTGACCTGGCTGAAGTCCGACGCTTAACCGACTGCGCCACCCAGGCGCCCCAGTTCTTTCCCACTTCTAAGTGCCTTCATATCCTCCTCAAGAGCCCTTTTCTCCCTGCTGCTGCCCTCTACCAACCCCAGTACAAGGTATAAGAAACTGAAAATATCTAAATTGATGAATATTGGAGTAAGCATGAATTTATTAAAAAAAATGTCACTCATGGAATTTAAGAAACGAAATGAATGAACATAGGGAAGGGAAGGACAAATTAAATAAGATAAAAATAGAGAGGGAGGCAAACCATAAGAGACTCAACTACTGAGAACAAACCGTAGGTTGCTGGAGAGAGTTACGGGGGGGATGGGCTAGATGGGTGATGGGCATCACGGAGGGCACTTGTTGGAATGAACACTGGGTGTTCTACATAAGTGATGAATCACTGAATTCTACTCCTGAAACCATTACTACACTCTATGTTAACTAACTTGAATTTAAATAAAATCATGGAAGAAAAAAAACGTCAAATAGGACTGGAAGACTTACGATGGGAGGCATGAGTGAGAGAGAAAGGCAGTTTAGGATTAAGATTGAAGAAGGAATTCTTTTTGATAAATAAAAATAATAATAATAATAATAATAATAGGTTTAAACATACTTTTATGATTGCCATACTGTGAATATCATGTGTATATAAACAAATTTAAAAGTTTTAGGTTTATTATGTTAATTGATATAAGTGAACATTGAAAGTCATTGAGAGTTTTGAATCTTAAGTCTTTCCCACTGTTTAAAATTTTGTGTTTAGCACTTCTTATTTTGTTAAATGTTATATGGTTTTTCTTAAAAATTGATCATTTTCTTTTTACTTTGGAGGAAGTCTGTTTCAGTGTACTAGAATGAAGGCAAATAACAAACATGAAATTGATAAAGAACGCACTAAAAAATTTCCACTCCTGGAATAGTATTTACAGAACCAACTCAGGAATTTGACAAGTGATCATTCTTATGCTTTGATTTAATTTGTTTCTTAAATTTAAATTTAATGTTTTAAATTAGGCAGTTATTAGTAATTTTAACAAATCATCTAAAGTTTGTGGATGATTGTGTATTTTTTTACAAAGACTTTTAATCCATTTGTATTAATTGAGTTAGGATAAGAAATGCAAAATGTTAAGCATTATACATACCCTGAGACCTTGTATGTAGTTGAATATCTACTGTATCAATTAAATGATGAAATTTATGAAATGTAAATCTTTATCTAAAAATAACACTCCTCTAATCAAAGCAAATTTGTTTTGGCCTTTGGTTAAACAAGGCCTGAATGAGATTCAGGTATATATATATATATGTATATATATATATATATATATATATATACACACATACATGTATATGTATACATATATATGTATATATGTATATGTATATATATGTATATATATATATATATATATATATATATACACACACACACACTCTCACTTAGAAGAGGACTCTCACGGGGGCTACACAGACTTAACTTTTGGCACATTGTAGTAGCTGAAGTATGTTTTGCTTCATGACCAACAGCATGAGTACGATAATGTTCTTAGGGCAAAGAGATATACAGACACATAACATGTCTGGTAAATCTGTCGTGGCCAGGGTTACAGGTATCTGTGGTAATGGAACTGCTTCAACAGTTAGGTGCCCGGAGGATAGGATTTAAGTACTACCACGCAAAACACAAAGGGGTTTCTTCTAAAAGTCCCTGGCATAAAGAACATTCCATCATGTTTCTAATTTCACCTCAAGCCTCACCTCATCTAGGAAATTTCTCTGACCTCCTTACCAGCCCCTCATCCTACGCACCCCCTGAAGTTAGGTTAAGACCTTAAAAGCTACTATAGAATCAAGTGTGTTCCTTCAGTGCACTTACTGCAGTAAATAATAATATAATAATTTGTGAGATTAAATAATTATTCTTGTCTCCTGTTAGAGGGTGAGCTCTATGCGGTTAAAAACTAATTGAGCTGTTGATGACCATCACATCTCCAGTGCTGAGCAAAATGTGTGGTACATTGTGGCAGCTCAATCAGCAGCTGGAGAATGAAGAACTGAATACATGAATGAATGAAATTTTACCTACTGATTTCATTGAGGCTTTATGCCAATGCCTTGACACTAGAGATCAAATGTTACAGAGTCAAGCCCAGCTTAACATGAGTCAAGTACACTTTATTGTCCTTGTTTACTAATGACCGATTTATTGATGTGTTTGTCTGTTAAATGTCAACATTGATTACTGTTCAAACATTCATCTATGACAGGACCTTTTTAGTCCATGGGTGACATCATTCTGCATCAGCATTGTTAGCCGGTTACAAAGCAGATCAGTTACAAAATCAAGTGCCCCCATGCAAAATGAAACATGGAGCCCCTTGTTCAAAAATTGTAAGAAATTCAAGAATGTACCAGCAGTGCATTAAATCAAGAGTGGGCCCCTTCTTAAGCACAGAGTTGTGTGTGACCATGCAGGATGCATACCCATAAAGCAAGGCACTGTCAGTAAGAAAAAAGATGTTTTTTGCTTTCCTGTAGGTTTGGAATCTGATTTTACGAAACTCTCCCCTTCCTGTTTCCTCTCATTTTTTTATTCCCAATTCCTCATCACTTCCAGTAATGTCATCACATGAAGGATTACACAGGGAGGAGTGTAATCACAAGAGGGGCTGGGGTTAGGACAGACATTTGTATGCAGAGCAAGCTAGCACCACCATTAGACATTGTAAGAAAGGAGTTCAGAACTCCTCCTCCTTCTGGTCTCTTGGCAACTGTGGTAGGACTTTGTTTAATCAACATGCTGCTGGGATGAAGCATCATGGCCAGGAGTTTTCACTGCCATTCTTCTCCCAGCATGTTGACTGCAAAATGAAAACCCAAACTGACATTCATCAGAGTTGTAATATTATATTTTGAAATCTTGAGAGTAACTACTTCTGCATTCATGACACACGTGGCAAAAATCCCTTCTTTCTTCCCCTTCATCTACTTGCGTGTATACCTTGTTGTCATTTCTGTCTCTCTCATTAGATGGTTAAATCCTTATTTAGCCAGGACCGTGCCTATAGCTCTCCCCCTCAATTTCATAAATAGCATATGTTTTGCAGTGATTCTACATATTTAAGTGTGTGTGTGTTAAAAATAATAAGTGATTGCATAAACAATTCTCTTATTTGTAAACCATGAGTTTTAAGTCAGGGTTTCTTTCTTTTTCTAGATTATTTTAAAGCAACTGAAGCCCAGTGATCCTCAGACTTTTGCTCTCAGAATCACCTTAAGACATTTGAAAACACAGAATACGGACCACTCCCATAGTTTGGAACTGACCCTCTGATTCAGTACGTTTGAGAGCCTGCATTTGTAACAAAGTCCCTTGTGATGCTATCATTGTTGATTCAGAGACTGCATTTTGAGAACCATTGTTCCAGGCAGTAAAGAAAAAATTATTCAGTGACGTTTGCTAAAGCACAGTAAGGAAGACTTTGTTCAAGGAGGCCATTTTGATTGGTGCAGGGATCACTGCGTGGGTTCCTGCAATGGGAAAGAGGACTGGGTTCAACTCAGAACATAACACTGGCAAGTGGGAATTTAGAGCCAAGGAGCAGGTGGGGGTCAGTGCATGGAAAATTACTAAGAAAACAACAGATGGGGGTGGGGGTTGGGGGGATTCCTGCTGAAGGCAGAAAACAGTGATCAGACATCATCAGGGATGATGGAATATGAGGAACCTGATCAAAAATTGAGAACGATCAGATTTGTTCACAGCCCATTATATAAAAAGTGTGGTTCCTAAGCTTGGTGTCCTTCAGCTAGGATGTAGAGCCACCACATGTACTGCATCTACCTGAACTCATCTCAGACATTGTCCAAATGAGATGTGGGAGAAAAAGGAAATTGACATAAATATGACAGCCATGCTGTTTCCTATGCCTTTGGCTCTAACTTAGAAGTCTCATATTTTTTGCCAAGCATCCATGAAGCTGGCAAGCTAATTTTATAGCTTATAAGTAGGTTAAATAGCACAAAATTAAGTTATTGATAAATAATAAGGGAAAGAAAGGTGAAGGAGGAATGAAATGATATATTTTTTTAACATTTATTTATTTATTTTGAGAGAGAGGGAGAGAGAGAATCAGAGGAGGGGAGAGGTAGAGAGAGAGGGTGGGAGAGAATCCTAAGCAGGCTCCACGCTGTCAGCACAGAGCCCAACTTGGGGCTTGATCCAAGAGATCCCCAAGACCATGACCTGAGTCGAAATCAAGAGTCAGATGCTTAACTGACTGAGCCCCCCAGGCCCCCTAGAAAGATATTTCAAAAACAAATAAAACAATATTTAACCTTTGTCTAATCTTTTTATAATAGATACTCAACTTATTTAAAAAATTGCCTTAGGGATGCCTGCGTGGTTCTGTCCGTTGAGCTTCCGACTTTGGCTCAGGTCATGATCTCACAGTCTATGAGTTTGAGCCCTGCGTCGGAATCTGCTGACAGTTCGGAGCCTGGAGCCTGTTTCGGATTCTGTGTCTCCCTCTCTCTGACCCTCCCCCGTTCATGCTCTGTTTCTCTCTCTCTCAAAAAGAAATAAACATTTTTAAACAAAATTAAAAAATTGCCTTAAAAAGATTCTTAAAAAGAATCCTTAGAAATGTTTTAGTGATGATATTAATTAAAATACTGCCTGTATCACTCAGACCTAGTCTTTGCATTAACAACATAACTTAAAATAAAATATAAAATTAAAGACTATATTTTTGTTCATTAAGTGCAATTGCAGACAACATTAAACTTTTGATTTATTTTTGCCACTATTGTATTTTTATTTGAAATATATTTCTTTCATTCACTTTCTTAGGCATAAACTGAAATCACAACCAGACAATGGAAAATTCAATCCTGATTACTTTCACTTCACCAATGTTTCAAAATTTAAAGTAGGCCACTAACCTTATTCGGGTATGGATACAAACAGTCAGATTGAGTAAGAATTTACTTTTCAATCAAACATGAGAAGTATTCAATCTATTTTGTTTCTGTCTTGCTAAGAAGATGGGATTCAATTTATTTGTAAATCGTTTCATATGTAACCAAAAATTTTTATGTTAAAAATAGAAAGCAAAAAAAAAAAAAAATCAGTGTGATTCAGGTTTGATCTGATAAAATTAGGAGAAAACCAGCCCTGATTTTTACATCTAAAGTACACAGAACACCTGGCTCATAAAGGGAGGGGGCAGGAAGATCAAAATAAATTTAAGACCACATGTTCTTTCATTAACTCTTGATTGTTTTTCAAAATAATTACATTTTTTAAAAATATAACTGGCTATTTGATCCTTTAACTTTTCTCTGGTCAGTCTTCCCTCCCCTTGCTTCCAAGTAATGTGATCTAAGATATGCTGAAATAACCATTAAAAAGTAACAGTAACAGAAGTTACTGTTATAAACAGGTTTCAGTGACAGTTTACTTGCAGATAACAGAAACCAGGTTAGGTGATGATGATGATGATGGCCGTGGTGGTGGTGATAATTGCATCTTGAATGTAGATGGGAGCCTACAACATGATCAGAAGGAGAAGGACTAGGTGATTGACAAGTGTACTTCCTGCCCCAGAATCACACATCCCGGGCTGTGGTGCAAACAGCTGTCACCACGGCCTCAGAGTAAGGGTGACTGCAAAACCATGCTTCCTCCATGGTGGCCAGATCAATGTCTCCCCCCCTTCCCTTTCTCCTTATTTGACTCAATTTCTAATTTAAGGATCATGAGGACATCTGAAAAACAGCATATGAATCACTCCCCACCCCCACCCTGAGCACTCACTGCCAGGGGAATGTAATTTTTAGTTTTCCAGACTCTACAGTCCATAAGGCAGACTGGAAGGAAATTAGGAAAAAAAAAAGTGTCAAAATACTACGCAAAATTATTCTTCCTCCAATGTATTTGCGGAGAAGGAAGTGGTATAGACATTCTCTACATTCATCTCATAGCCATAGAGAGAGAATTAGGTTTGATTAATTTCCTGTTATAATGGAAACTCATATTATCTCTAATACTAGAGATTAAAAGGAACCCAGGGAAGGGTGGCTGAGAAGCTATTGATTTTAACAAGTATGTAGCTCTTTAGTGAGTGACACCTTAAAGATTGACACATTATTTAGCAACAGCATGACAATTTTTAGGCATATAATTCCACACAAAATAGAAGGTTGTTTTATTTAATTGGTTTTAACCAAACTGAGTATTTTACATTTGCTGAAGGTGGTCAGCCTTCAGAAGATCCCATTATTATAATGACAGAATTCTCTTCAATTTTTTGAGTGTTTTATGATTATAGTAAGGCATCTTTTGTGCAACTTCTCATTTAGTTTTAAAAGTATAGAAATAGGGGTGCCTGGGTAGCTCAGTGGGTTTAAGCATCTGATTTCAGCTCAGGTCATGATCTCATGGTTTGTGAGTTCAAGTCCCACGTCAGGCTGTCAACACAGAGCCTGCTTCGAATCCTCTGTCCCCTTTTCTCTCTGCCCCTCCCTGATTCATGCTCTCTCTCTCTCTCTCTCTCTCTCTCTCTCAGAAATAAACATTAAAGACCTTAAGAAATAAAAATAAAAAACAAAGTATAGAAATAACTTGTTTCAAGTTTTCATCTGCTTTTATTTTCTTACAATGGACTTGTGGCCTCTCCTTACAATGAGGGATACTTCTGAGGCACTGACTCATTGATCCCATTCATACAGATTTTACTGTCTCTTCTTTTTCTTGGGCTTTTCATTGGGCTACCATTTCTTTAAATAATAATAATAATAATCTGTATTTATTTTTGAGAGAGACAAAGAGCAAGCGGGGGGGGGGGGGGGGTGGGAGGGGCAGAGAGACAGGGAGACACAGAATCTAAAGCAGGTTTCAGGCTCCAGAGCTGTCAGCACAGAGCTCAAGGTGGGGCTCAACCCCACCAACCTTGAGATCATGACCTGAGCTGAAGCCGGACACTTAACCAACTGAGCCACCCAGGCGCCCATGTGGGTTACCATTTCTTAACGTTGGTGACTCTAAGGCAGTTTTACCTAATTCACAGAACTAGTTTGCGTAATATTTCTACAGAAAACTCAAAAGAAATAGAAAGATTTGCAGAATCCTGTTAACCCATTTACAGAGTGAAAAAAAGAAGGAATTAAAATTATATTGTTTAATAAAACAAAACTCTTTATTAGAGGTTTTAATTTTGAAGTAATGTTCTGTTTGTTCTGTATTTTAATTTTTATTACTAAAGCTTATGTTCAATAAGATAGCATATGAGTCGCTCTTTTAAAAGGAGGGTATCAAGGAAAATGGGATAAGTTTCAATACATTCATTTTTCAAATGCTCTCTCTCTTTCATATATCTGTATCTGTATTTCCTGAACTTTGGAATACATAGATGTTTTATTTATTACTACTACACATATTGCCTGATCATAAAAGAAAATGCAGTAACAGGCAAGACCATTGTCTCATACTGTAAAGCTTTAAAATATTACAATCATTTTGCATGGGTGCCATTCTCCAACACTACGATGAATTTCAATTTTAGACAAAAACAACTTTTTTCCTCTAAAAAGCTAGAAAACATATGCCAGCACTACTGCTATTTGTATCCAATTTTGTTATCTACTTCTCTAAAAGTATCAATGGCCTTGGCTGGGCAAATGGCTTTGCAGAATAAATACTATGTTTCCAAGTCTCTCTCACAACAAATTTGTGGTCAAGTATCTAGTTTCCAGCCAATGAAATCACAGAAGATTCTAAGGGAAGGGAGCATCCTTTTCTTCTTCATTTTATTTCTCTTTATAAAAAGCAGATGTGGGGGTGATCTCTCTTGGGTCATACATATGAATTCAATTCCTTAATAATGGTTGAGCATGAAGACAATCTGAGTTTCTGATGACTACACAGAGCAGGGCAATGATACCAACTCAGAAATTTATGTAAGAGAAGAACAAACTTCTGTCTTGTTGAGAAACTATTATTTTAGGAATATATCATCACATCATATATTTTCATGAATAAAATAGCATTTCACATCTGATTTCAGCCTTTGGTTATTTTTTAAATTGGACCCATTTAAATGTAATCCAAATAACTCATCACATATGCAGTCATTTATTCTAAAACTAACAAAAAACAAGCATGCAAAAAGAGGCCATCATGTGTGTGTCCATCATCCCTCCTGCACTTAATTAAAGACTGTATAACATACAAACAGTATGAGATTCTACAATTTCTCTTGACAAGTAACTTTAATATGTCAATGGCAGTATTATATTGAAGACACACATGTATATTAATGTATATTAACAAATACATTACAGGAAAAAAATTGGAGTACTTATTTTTACCTGACTCTAACGTTAAAGCATTCTGTTGAAAAAACTATGGGTAAGCGAGAGATCAGGTTAAGAATTCTAACTCGATTATCACACACATTACAATTTTCCAGAGTTTAGTGCCCTCGTATGTGACATCAAGATTCAAAAATCTTTTTCTGCTCTAAATATCATTTTGTTGAGCAGAAATATTTTCTATTTTTTTTAAAGTGTATTTGTGTATTTTGAGAGAGAGAGAGAGAGAGAGAGAGACGATGGGCAGGAGAGGGCAGAGAGAGAGAGAGAGAATCTCAAGCAGGCTCCAGTGCTGTCAGCTTGGAGGTCTAGGCTGGACTCAGACTCAAAAACCTTGAGATCATGTCCTGATCTGAAATGAGAGTCAGACGCTTCACCGACTGAGCCACCTAGGTGCCCCAGAAATATTTGGTATTTTAAAATAGAAAACTAGTTAGTAACATTGGTCATATAATAACATTTGGTATACTAAAACTTTTTTGCAATCTGAATTAACATCTCCTTCCCCCCATTTTTCCTCCCAGATTAAATTTCTTTCCTTTCTCATTATGCTTACTGTATAAAGGACCTACTGATATTGCAATAATCAGATATGTGCCCAGGAGGTGGTATGACATTTCAGAAACAGTACTAAAGTGGAATTATAAATACATGTAATACATGTTATATACTTACGTAAACATATTTATATAACTATTAAATATCAAGTCATTATAGTTTTAACTATATCACCACTTAGCTCTGTGACCTTAAGCAAGTCATTTAACATTTCTAAGAAGTATTGTCCAGTTTTATAAAAGTCATAGCTAGACAAGATTATCTTCACAATCCCTTCTCCAGCTGTAAAATCATTTTATAGTACATTATTATTTCATAGTATGTTTATAAAATTTATTTACTTTAAAAAGACATCTATATGTAGCCAGAAAAATATAAAGGTGTCCATTATTTTATGGAGCTATACTGACATCCTTTGGTAAGGTTTTGGTCGAATACAAATTAATGTAGAGATAGATGAAAATAGAGAGATGGACAATCAGATGTTTGATAGATAAATAGAAACACCCAGATGTACTTACATCGCCCCCACACACATTTGGGCATGAAATTCAAATTTCTGAGAAAAAAAGAAAAAAAAAGAGACTGGGTTAAGTCCGAAGTCTAAACATTTTAATAGTATTAACTGCATTATTTGAATCATGAATAAAATATTTTATCTGTAAAATATAAAAAATGCAAAGCAGATATCAAATTAAGGAGACCAGACTGGCTCACGGACGTTCCAAAAACGAACAGCCAGGTTATGTTCTCCTATGACAAGAAGTAACAACAATAAGGTATTTGGAGAATCAAAGAAGAAAGTTCACTGCAAGCAAAATTAAATAAAAAGCATAAACCTCAACCCAAATCACTCTGGGAACGTATCAGATCTGGTTGCAACGTGATTTGGCACTCGGCTAAATACTTGTATTTCAGTAGTCTGGTGTAAGGGTGGTGCAGGAATATATATGTCAGAAGAAGTATCTATTCAAGAAGAATTGCAAGAAGCAGTCCTGTTCCTGAGATTGCGTGACGGACACAGCCGGATTAGATTGGGCTGATTACCTTAGCCTTGAAACAGAGAGTCTTTCTGCCCTGCGGGGGAGGGGAAGCCTTTCATCCACAGCTCTCGTCTTGGATGCGCCCTCCCCTCGCATTCACTTGCAAATCGCTGTGTGCTAGCAAAAGCCGGCACTTCCCCAGTCTCTAACCTTCCCATGGCGAGGACTGCCGCTCTATCAGCAGAACCTTTCTCTCCGCGTGAGGAAGGGCTTTTTTCCCCTCCTCTCCTTTTTCTCCCTTCCTCTTAATCAGAAGCACTGAATGAAAGCCAATCAGAGAGAGCTCGCCCCCGTTTTCTTCGGTTCCCTGCCGTCCAGAGTTGAAAGTAATGCTGAGAGAAAGCTTGAGTTAGATTGGAGTAGCATCAGTGATAGAAAATAACAGCCGAAAACAAACAAAAAGGAGACACAGTGACAATTTCTCCAGGGTTATTTTGGCTGGAACCAACTTCCGTTATCCAGAAGCTGCCAAAAAAAAAAAAAAAAAGGTAGGAAGACTTCATCTCTCCCACCTCCTCTTTTTTTTTTTTTTTCCCCCTAACCCCCTTAAGGTCTTTTATTTTCTCTCCCTGGGGGTGGGGGTGGGGGTAATGTTTGTTTTTAAGTTGTATTTAGCAATTATTTCCAAATACTTATTTTAACACATGAAGAAATTAATAAGCATAAAACTCTATATATTAGATTCTAGAAACAACGGCTTTGAATATCTATGGAGGTAACGTAAAACTAGATTAAATTATATATTATGCTCAACAGTGGGTCATCATACTAGAGTTTGTGAATTCATTCACTCTGAACAAATGCTAAAAACAGATCACGGAGTGTAATTTGTCATGCTCATACTAGTTTGTCTTTATTTTAAAAATCAGTTGAAGAGATAACCTTGTTGCTGTGAACTCTCACATTATCTAACATCACTTTGCATTCCATACGAATGGATTCACTCTGCGCTTATTCGTAGTCATAGTTCATTGTACGTTCAGTATAAAGAGAAATGACAGGCAGTCGACAGATTCCTTGAAACTGTCAATGGTCACTAAGCATCTACATAAATAAAAGAGATTGGCATTCATCAGAAATAGAAGAGGCATAATTCCTACATGCACATTTCATATCTGAGTCAGAAGTGCAAGGGGAAAGATGAAGAAGGGAGACTAAATGCATGTAGTCAGCAGCATTTATTGTCTCTGCTGCAATAAAATCCATATTTTATGTGGTGTTAAATTAATGCAGCACATTGCGAGTCTAAATGCATGTCCCCAACAAGTAACTATTGATAGCACTATAAGTATGGGCAAAAGCAGTAGTCCGAAAGTGTTTTTATGTCACCACAATAGAAACCTACCATCTCCTCATCATTAAAAGGGGGTGGGGGGTACAGGTGCAATCAAAGACAAGCATCATTTTGAAACTGCCCTATCATCTTTTGCTTCAAAAAAACAGAAATCTCTCTATAATAGTGGTTTTTCATCCCAGTAAAAGCTTCTGTTACCCAAAACTGCACATCCATTACTCTCAGCTGTTTGGAGATGCATTATTTCTTCTTCTTCTTCCTTCTTAAAGGCTCTATATTAAAAAATCATCTGTCCCTCTGATGCTGACAACAGTTATACTTCAATGCATATGTTGGTAGACTTTCTTCCTCCACACCATCCCCCTCCCTATCCTTCTTTAAAATGTAGCTACAAGAGCTTCTCTGTGGTGAATAACACTTGGCAAGAGTGTGCTCATTTTTTAGGTCTGGTATGGTGAGGATTTTTAATTAGTAGAACTTTCATGAAAACATTATGTCATTGACAAGAGCTCTAGGTTCATTTTTAGTTTAAGTGATGAACAAAACAGGAAGAGGTTGTGTCAGAGAGAAATAGGTATATAAGTTGCATAGATCATGTACCTTGTCCCTAATGCTTGCAGTGTACGAAATGTGGCACAAATGTATTCAATGTGTAATGCATAAGTAGTTTATGGTGGGGGGAGATCGGGGAGTATACAAATATAAGCAGAATGTGTCTGTGTGTTTGGGACCCATCAAATACAAATCCATCCTGATGATAAAAACATAAAGAAATGCTTCCTTCGTTTCCTTTCACTTTTTTTTTCTCCCCAGCTGTCTTTAAAGTATGAGTCGATGTCTGTTTTCAGGAAATCAGACACTTTTTTTTTTTTTTTTTTTTGGTTTCAAATACTTGCTGCTAACAAATTGACTTTCCTGGTGAATGCATATGCCTTCCCTGACTCCAATCAAAGAATAGGATTCCATACAGTTATATGCTTTGGAAAAAAACCAAACAAACAGGAAAATAAGAAAGCAACATATAATGTCTATGGCATCCACATATGTATGTATATGTAGGAGGCCAGTGGTTAAATTGCCTGGTACCTGATCAATACTTCAGATGTTATTCCTAGATGTTTATAAAAACTAGCTATTTGGTGATACCAGTACTGCACAGGTATTCGGTTTAATATCACACAGTTAGATTTTTACCACACTGAGATTTTCTTTAAAAAAGAAAAAGATGGAAAATTGATTTTCTATCTAGGGAGATGTACATTTCTGGCACATTATTAAGAAAGTAGTGTAATCTGAAAGGTGAATGGCTTTTTCTTGTTGAAAAAGAGTATATTTGAAACCAAAAGGTTAATTCAAAAATACGTGAACCCTGTCCAGACTCTAATATTCATTTCGTGATCTTCATATTTAATTTCCCATATAAACAAAAAAATTGAGGCAGATAATATATTATCTAGGGGATTTCTGGACATAGGACTTATTTCCTATGTTTCTTAACCTACTTTGCAGCAAGTGATAACACTGTGTCCTCCTGGAATATGTCATTTTTATACCAAATCATTCCGCTAGGCTGCAGCACAGGAATATCATTAGCTCCAATGATGCTGATTCAGCAGCAAAGTGAACCATATTTTTGTTAAGTGTTATTATCAGGAAGAGTGCTGCATAGTAAGCAATTAATACAAATCATGGATATAAACCCAACTGTCTCTAGTCTAGCCCTTGGGTTTGAAAACTATTAGCCACAGTATATTGTTATTTCTACTCCGCAAATTGCTTTCTAATACTGTTACCACATTAGAAGTGCTTGTAAAATACTGAAATGAAGTAACAGAGTATAAGAAAAGAAATATAAACATTATTTGTACCAATCATAAGTAATTTTATGCAGATATTTGATCTCCAAATTTCAAGTCTATGTTTGAAAGCTCTACTTTTGATTAACCTAAAATATTATCTGATTAGGGTTTCAGAAAAGTCACTTTACTAACCATATTATATTTAGCAGTCCTGTCTGAAATAAACTGAAGTTAAAAGTCAAGTAGCAAGAATGGTGCCTTCATTCTTATTAGGCTTATACTGAGCCATAGTGATATTGATAAGGCATTATACTAAGTATAATGGACCATACCCTGTTATGAATATTTTGAAAAAAAAAATCAGAGCCCAAAGAATATCATTATGAACACATATTTGAGAAATGAAAGTAAACATAGGGCAATATATTTTCCTTTTCTTGACACTTTATTCACATCAATGAGTTCACTGAAAAAAATTTATTTTGTCTTAATTAAAATAATCTGAAATATACAGGTAGAAAGAAATGTCCCAAATTTAAACATTTTTAAATCTGCCCTCTCTCTCTTTTTTTTTTTTTTTTTCTGGTTAAAGCATTTGGATTATGTTCAGAGAGCACTAACATAACATTCCCTGCTTTTATCTCTAATAAGTTCAACACTCAAAATTACAGATTTTTTTTCACGCATGAAGAACGAGAAGATTTCAATCAACAAGGAGTGCCTGTTTTCTAAGATAACAATATCAGCTCACGGTCACCTCCCTTCTCTTCTTCCCTTCTTGCTTTACAGCAGCTTCACTTCACTTGACATTTTAGTATGAGACTTGGAGCCCTTTCAAATCCAGTCATAGTGTCTTTCGTAAGGGTATCTAAAGCATGAGGCCATTTTTGCCTTTGCCATAACCTCCTTTGTCACTGCTCACTTCAACTAACTCAAGAGTCAAACCCTGTAAGAAAACATCTATCACATTAAAGTTGTAGATTGCTGGAAATGCATTATCCTTAATGTTATATGAACACTGATCAGTTAAATTATCTGACAGTTTTATAAAAACTGTTTCAAAAGAACTTTTGTTTAACTCTTTATTATCAATGCAACTTCTTGCAACAAAAAAGTAATTTGATTTTTTTTAAAGAATAGAGATGCTTTATTTTCACAAATGTCTTTACATTTTCGTCCTATTTCTCTCTCTTGCAATGTATGTGATGGTCTGTCCTCTGTATTGCTAAGAGATATTTGTTAAACGTTACCACATGGGTGGTAGATTTAAAGAAAGCGAAAACTGGAAATTGAGTAAGAATGAATAAAATGAAATTACATGCCGCCTCATTTTAAGAAGTAAAATGTAGCATTCCTTAAAAATAGTGACTGCCTTTGGGAGTTGAAATACCTTCATATAACAATCCCTTGTAGTAGAGGAATGTAGTACAGAGTTTGCCAGTAACATAAAGCACTTTACCAAACCATGTGATCTCAATATCCTCCCCGCACTCCACCCCCTTCTTTTAGAAAGTGTCCTGGATTCTCCATACTCTACCTGATGCAAAAATATACAAAGTTAAATGACCTTTGACTTCAGGACAGAATTTAGCAATAGACTGTAAGGTATAATACAACATTCCTTCACAACAGGAAATTCATCATTAAATGACATGTCTGAACACTTCAGAGCCCTGATGATGCTCAGAAATTTTGTAGTGTGCACTCACTCTCTCTCTCTCATCGCACCTCCCTCCCTTTTTCCTTCTCTCTGTCCCTCTCTCTCCCTCCCTCCTTTGTCTCCTCCCTCACTTATGGCAGTTACAAAGGTCCTTGAATGAGTTTTCCATGTGCTTTTTAAAAATATCACCCTATATGAAATAATATTTCTGTAAGTATTGTGATTTTTATAGCCACTACCCTGTCATTTGCTATATTATACTTTTGATTTATTACATTGTACTTTGCATTATAGCATAAAGTCTATGACAGTTCAGTTGGCTGCTTCATGTCCCTTAAAATGAAAGCACTTCTTTTAGATATTATAACACCTAGGCTTTTAAGGAATTGAAATTGGCACCAATGTAGTTTACTGCACTAGCAAGGGAAGTATGGCAACTGCAGCATTTATTAACGAAATGACTTCTCCGAAGTATCAGAATGTAGAATGCATAGACATGAGTTATTATGTTCAGTACATTGGTTTATTGATTGGGAATCTTTGTTGATTTACTGTAACAGAAAATATTGAAATAGTTGGGCAGTCCTGGTTTTAAAAATAAATTAAACATAAATTGCACTTTCCAGGAAGCAGTCTTTCATTAGACATGTTGATTCTTCTTTTTGCAAGACACGAATATTACCAGTTTGTAATATAAGGATGTAAACTGATATAAAATGAGCAAATGTCTTTCATAGACACTGTAAAGAACTGTCATTGCTCCTTTTTGTTTTCAGTAGAAAATTTGGGAAACGTAAACCATAACCATACTCAAGTTAAGCAGAATCTACGGAAATTAAAATAGTCAATAAACTCAATAAAGTAAATGTTTTAACTTGGATTATTCTGGTAATTCTCTGCAATGCTCATGTAGAATTTATACATAGAAGAATCAAAGTTGAAATTTTGCATAGTTATATAAACGGACCAAAGACAATCAATATGTTTGACTTGGCTATTGAGTACATTTTTTGCATAATGCTAATATAAGTTTTAAAAATGTGACTGGGCCTCCTTTTGTATATAACTTTGCTCCCAATAAAATCAAGTTATATCCACTCCATTTGAAAACCATGGTAACTTTTGGGATTTCTAAGAGTAAAGAATGTTTCCATAATTCTTGAATCAGACTTCACATTTAGATGAGGTTCCATAATATCTACGGATAATTTGACTTACAAGCATCGGCTATAAATTAGTAGTCCTTTACTTAGGTAGATTTGAAAATATTTGTACTAACTGCAGGACTTTAATACTTTTGTGTCCACCATGTAAATCTTCTAAATGTGGAATATATTTATTATTTTATTTAAACTTTTGCTTGAAATAACTAAAATATTAATATTTTACTAGCTCTAACTCATTGGTTTAAATCTTCTGCTGATAAAATAAGTAATAGGAATTACGTGTACTTTTAATACCAACAGTATAGTATTTTATTTGCTTTAGCAAATACATGAAGAAAATAAACCATTGGAATAAAATAACATATATGTCAACTTATTCAATCAAATAAGCAAAAATCAAGTCCACAATGACTAACAATTAGCCCTGGCAAGTATATATGTTTTTCCTTTCTTTCGTTTTTTTTTCTTCTTTTGGGGCTTCTTCCTAAATCACGGTAAGTTGGGGTTTATTCCTGCTCTGTAGTCTCAAGCAGTATTTGGTTGCCAAAGTGACTTTTTGATGTTTACTCTCTAGGGTGTAAAACCCACCAACATGCACATTTATTCTGTCTACATCTAGCTACTTAAATTTGAGTACAGTAGTCCCCCCTTATGTACAGTTTTTGCTGTCCACAACTTCAGTTACTCACAGCCAGGTGTTATTTGAAAACAGATGACCCTCCAGACATCACAAGGTCAGTCGTAGACTAACGCTATGTCACAGCGCCTATATCATTCACCTCATTTCCTTTCATCATGTGGGCCTTTTATCACCTCACATTATCATATGAAGAAGAATGAGTATGGATATTTTAAGAGGGAGAGAGAGACCACATTCATCTAACTTTTATTATAGTATCGTTCTATTGTCTCATTTTATTATTTGTTGTCAATCTCTTAATGTGCCCATATAAATTAAAGTTTATCACAAAATGTATGTATAGGTAGAATCATAGTTTGGTACTATCTGCAGTTCCCAGCATCCACTGGGGGTCTTGGAATGTATTCCCAGCAGAGAAAGCGGGACTGGTATAAAAGCCTTTGCCTATGAATAAAAACCTATGGAAAGTCTTCATTTCTTGATCAACTCCTTCACCCCGGCTTCAGCTATTCTTTTGGAGATTTGTTCAACATTGCATCCTAAATACAGGCATGGGCCTAGAGGCATTCTTCCATCTTTCTGCTTTTTCTTTAGGTGTGTGTGTGTGTGTGTGTGTGTGTGTGTGTGTTCATGTCTCTGCGTGTATTCCTGCTGAATTGAAGACTGGAGATTTTCTGTAGAATTTCTCTCCATGAAACAAAGGAGTTTTTTTTTTTCCTACTGGACATGATTTTTGGATGGATGAAAGTAAAAATATAATGAGAACTCTACATATTGTCTAAGAATCTCTTCTGTTCTAGCTACTATGCCTTTTAAAATACATGCCCTATTTTTTTAACATTTAATAACTAGAGAGTTCTACATTTTAAAAATTAAATTTATAAAATTTCATTATCTTGGGAATAGGCACAAATATTCTTTTCCATACTAAAAAAAATAAATAAATGTTGGTAAATGAATAGCACTAAATTTAAGTTATAATAAATCATTTATTTACTATTTTTTTTTCTCAGAACTGGATTAACCTCCATCATAGAATATGAAATCTGCACAAAGTGAGGGGAAAACATGTTTTCTTTTTTAGGGCAAAGCCATGTGATTGTTACATGTACCATCTCTATTGAACATCCAACCCAGTGGAGAAACTAGAGAAATGATAACCATAATTTTGACTTCAGAGAAAAAAACATTATTTCACTTCACTTGATAGGTAGGGTCTAAATCAAACCCATTTCTGGGTAAGGCCAAGGTTAAAAAAAATGTGGAAAAGAAGAACCCTGACCTTTCTAGAAGCAAAGTGTGATGTCCCATATCAACCATTGTCCTCAAAAAACTCCTTATGGAAATTTTCAATTTTTAATAGTGGCAGCAGGCTAAACACTATGATGATGCAAAATTCGCAATAATTAATTTAACCCCCTTTGGTTTTAGGTTATCATATTCTTTTACATGGGTTATATTTTTCCCTTTTATTTTCCTTTATAAATTTAAATAATTTCCTGGAATGTAAACAATAACTCTTTCAATTTTCCCCCAGCTTCTAATTGATTTCATTTATTTTGGGGGAAGTTTCTATGAGCCAGTCCCGTCCCTTAGTGCCACATCTGGATATATAAAGATGAATCCAAATATTGTAAACATTGTACTTGAGGAGAGGTGATTCTAATGTAAGATATTGACAACAAATACATTCACAGTAAATATTACATAAGTTATAATAGGAATCTTAGGTAGCTATGTTTTTTATTTTATTTTATTTTTTGAGAGAGAGAGAGCGAGCAAGTGCACAAGCAGGGGAGGGGTAGAGAGAGAGAGGGAGGCACAGAATCTGAAGCAGGCTCCAGGCTGGGAGCTGTCAGCACAGAGCCTGATGCAGGGCTTGAACCCACCAATCTGAGCCAAAGTCGGACGCTTAACTGACTGAGCCACCTAGGCACCTCGGTAGTTATGTTTTCAATGTTTCAATTTTCATGGAATAGCAGTGAATTAGATAACAGGATATCATTTAGTCAGTCACCTATTTCTCCACCTAACACAAAACCTTCAGTTTTGATTTTCTGTTATTTAAACTACTGAAGAAACCTTTCATATCTTGTTTCCTTCATTCATTCTTTCATTCCTCCATTTGGTATGTATTCTTAAAGTGCCTACTGGAAGCCACATACTGCGTGAGCATCCAAAGGTCCACACATGGAGAGAGAGAGAAAAAAAACAAACCTAACCTCTGCTACACTGAGGCATTAAATAAATAATCACATGATTTGTTATCATCACCCAGTTTGGGTAAGAAAGATGAGTACTAGGTACTTTTATAATGAATGACCTGGGGCTCTAATTCACATATTTTTTTAAAAAATTATATTCTGGGGCACCTGGGTGGCTCAATTGGTTAAGCATCTGATTTTGGCTCAGGTCATGATATCGTGGTTCGTGAGTTTGAGCCCTGCAAGGAGCTCTGTGATGACAGCTTGGAGCCTGGAGCCTACTTCGGATTCTCTCCTCCTCTCTCTGCCCCTCCTCTCTCTTTCTCTCTCTCTCTCAGAAATAAACAAACATTAAAAAATTAAAAATAAAATAAAATTTAAAAATATATTCAAAGCCACATGACATCTTTCAGGAAATTGCCACAATGTGTTAGCAGATTAGTTCAAGGTACATTTTTATGTAACCTCAGATTCATTCCGTGGCCTCCTGAAAGTGGGTTCTGAATTGGTGCTTCAGTTAGGGGCCACCATCTTGGTTGGAGTTCTATGTTATACTTCTCGTTTGCAATAGACAATTGTCACCTTATAGCACGGGCTTTAAATTTGAGACTAATATTCTCATCCCAGACATGGAGCCTAAATAACAAGTGCGTATCTGAAGGCCACGTGGACCCCCAAATTCTATTGCTGAAAATTGTTGACAGAAGGTCTCACAAACCCATGAGTAATTAAAATATGCACTGGCATAGAAGCCATTGTGTTTGAAACTTGGTCACTCTGTGAAAAAGTTTCTTTGATACAATATTCTGTTCTTGTAAGGACACCCGATGAAGGTCATGTTTAATAGGGAGGCTAACAGTGATAAGCCTACATGCCAGAAGCACTGAGGTTCCTTTCTTGGAATGGTAAGATTGGCAAGGTTGCCTTTATTAGAATTTCTTTGATGGAGAAAAGTATGGACTGTGGCACCAGGCTGTCTGGCTTCAAATCCTATGTCACTTACCGTATATTTAATAATTAATATTCTTGATACTTTTTCATCTGTAAAATGAGGTTAATAATTACACTTACATAATAGTGCAATTATTATAATTTTTAAAACTTATAAATGTAAAATATAATACCTGAAAATAGCTGTTCTAGTGCTATATATTCTTGTTACCTTTTATTTTTATTTGTATTATTACTACTATATGTAAATTCATGTGATCTATGCTCTTTTTTTTTTAATAAATATTGAGTGTGCTTTATTTTAACCATAGCATACAATATGAGTTGGACTACCACTTTAAAATTTTTGACAGTTTTTACTTGTATCCTATAATTGTAATTTTGTGCTTGAGTTGGAATGAAAAATCCTTGGTGTTTTAAGTTAGATTTTGTCACTAATTCTACTGATAACATCATATTTTTTCCAATTATTTTTTGTTTGAAGTTTGAATAATATATTTTCCAAAGACACAGTTTATCTATTGCTGTAATTAGAAAGGGCTCATACAATCTACTATGGTATCTGGCAAAGGCTCAGTATATAACTGCTATAAATATATTCATTCCCTAATGATTGTGAAAATGTCAGTTGCATAAAGAGAGAATGTAACCTGAAAACTTAAATTACATTCTCAGAATCACACATAGTAATTGCATGATCTAGGGAATTGATGGACATGAATTTTGAAAATGAGATAAGGACCCAAAAAGGGGACAGAGGAGGGAGAAAGCATTAGAAAGATAGAGACTTACTGTTGTGAGTTCCATAAGCCACATAAACTCACTCAGGTGAAACATGAACCATTTCTGAATACAGGCAGTAATGGTTCTTTTAACAGATTCTCCTTCTTGAGGTCAGAGTAATGAGAATTAGAACAAGAATGATGAACAGAGGCAGTGCATTACAGAAATAATCCCATTAAAGTTTGGATACCCATAAATCTCAAGAATAATTCTGCAGTCTGTATTACAAGCTGAAAGGTCAGTGGACTACTGCTTTCTTAGACTAGGTTCCAGAAACTGTCTGATGAAGACATAGGATCTGCTGCAAAATGTGAAAATTCTAACAGGTTTTATTTAGATAATTCTTTCTTTTCATCCTTCATATTTAAGGTGATATGAAGATCAATTTAAAATCGCTTTTTCTTCTTCTGGCTTGGGGCTGTATATGGTAATTTAAAAGGCATGTGGAATGAATTTTATGACTTACAAAAACAAACCAAAATATTGAGGTCATAAAACATACATTTCTGTGAGTCCATAAATATCTTTCTTTTTACAACTCCTTTTTTAAAATCCAGAATTATATCACAGTTTTCATATTTCAGTCTCATTTATAACCCAGGACTAATTAATGTACTTATTTTAGATGTTAACACATTGAAAGAATATACTTAGTGGTTTATTATCCATCCACATGTAAAGGTGAAATAAGTCATGATAGAGACCACTAAACCTAGCCAACAGATGTATTTTTGTGAACATAATAAAGATAATCCTCATTTTTGGTCATAGCTATATATTTATATGTATTATATATATATATATATTTACTATTTGATCAAATTCACTGTCTTCTTATGTCATCTTTATTAAATAAATGCTGTGATTATTTAATAACAGTCATTTCTCCTCCTGACTTCACTATAATATTTGGATAAATGTTTTCATCTTATGGATGATTAAGATGTCTGACTTAAAATATTTTGTTAATGTTATATATTTTAGTTTAGTAGATATTCTCAAAGTGTGTACTTTTAGAAGGAAGCCTCTAAAGATTAAAAAAAAAATTAGGCATGCTTTCTCTGTAGTTTTGAAATTCTTTATGCTAGTGAGAAAGTTCATTAACTTGCAGGTATTTTCCTTTCATTTAGTTGGAAATCAATTGAGAATCAAATTGTGCAGAATTAGAGGAGAAATTAATTATCAAAACCTAACCAAAAGAAATGTTGTTGAATAATTAATTATGCAGGCCAAATAATCATTTCCCTTCAAAATCCTCCAAATTCTTTAAGGTTTTTAACCATTTGACATGTTGTTTTGAATATCTGCATTTTAAAATAATATAAATTTTATTTCAAAACTTAATTTGAAGGTTAAAATGAGTTTATGTTTCTGAAGTATCTTCCCACTTAGTAAGTTACTGCTAACATTCCTAGTAAAACTGTATTCACCTCTCAAGAAGGAAAATAACAACATACTATGGTCTTTGGAGCCACCTTGTGGCCACATCATAGTACATTAAGGAATGCTCTCTGGTTTCAGATTCTTTTAAAAAAATCTTTTTTTAGTGTTTATTTAGTTTTGAGAGAGAGAGAGAAAGGTAGAATGAGTGGGGGAGGGGCAGAGAGAGAAATAGGGAGACACAGAATCTGAAACAGGCTCCAGGCTCTGAGCTGTCAGCACAGAGCCTGATGTGAGGCTCAAACACTGAATGGCAAGATCGTGATCTGAGCCAAAGTCTGACGCTTCATGGACTGAGCCACCCAGGCGCCCCCAGATTATTTTCTAATTAATCATTACACCTGGAAGCATTGAAACCAATGAAAGAGGTCCCTGGCTAGTTTAGTAGGTAGAGCATGTGACTCTTGAATTCAGAGTTGTGGGTTCAAGCCCCTCTATTGGTTGTGGAGACTACTTTAAAAAAGTAAAATAGAAATATTTTTAAAAAAAATTTTAACGTTTATTCATTTTTGAGAGACAGAGAGTGTCCAGGGGAGGGGCAGAGAGAGGGGGAGACACAGAATGTGAAGCAGGCTCCAGGCTCTGAGCTCTCAGCACAGAGCCTGACACAGGGCTCCAACTCATGGATGGTGAGATCATGACCTGAGCCGAAGTCGGACGTTTAACCGACTGAGCCACCCAGGCGCCCCTAAAATGGAAATATTAAAAGAAAAAAGAAACAAATATGAACATAAGGGCTATATAGTAGTACTAAAAATAGGTCATTTTTACATTAATTCAATTTAATTTTTATATATCAGTGTGAGGTTGTAAAAATATCGTTTTGAAAAAATGTAAATAAAATATTTTAAACAACACTTTTGAGGAAATAAATAATTTTTTAGATTTTTTTTAAGTTTCTTTATTTATTTTGAGAGAGAGAAAGAGAGAGAATCCCAACAGGCTATACACTGCCAGCACGTGGGGCTGGAACTCACGCACTGTGAGATCATGACCTAAACTGAAATCACAAGTTGGTTGCTTAACCGAGGAGCCACCCAGATGCCCCAAAGTAAGATATAACTTTGGAAATGGAAATATTCATATTAAATTAAATTAATTAAATTAAATTAATTAAATTAAATTAATATTAAATATTAATATTAAACTGTATTTCACTGTGTCACTGCAAGTCAACTCTAATGACTCCTTAAATGTTTAACTTTCTCAAGCAACATTTCTTCCAGCATCCTCTGGTATATAGCACAAAGAAACCAGGGGCTGCATTATTGTTACTCTTGAGTTTTGTAAAACTTTAACATAAATATGTAGCCTGCATGAGAAAGCAAACAAATGATTGTGATTGTGTTTTTGAACTGAGCTCATTGGAAGTTTAGGGAGACAATTTTTTTGCTTTCATTTCTCCATAAATACTAGAATAATTTATAGTTTCTGTGGCATAAGGTACCTATCCACAAAATGTGAAACCTCTTTTACTAGGTTTTTTTGTAACTTAACACACTTGCATGAGAGTACCCATAGTTACTGCTTCTCCTGTAATTTCAAAAGAAAATACCTGCACTTAAAAACAAAACAATACAATTATTTTCTAGAAGCCAGAAATAAGCGCTTCTAGATTTTAAAATCTGGAACAGGCATTGATTGCTTATATGGTCTTACTCCTCATTGGTTACTTTATTCTCTACAGGTAAAAACGAAGCTGTTTGATTAGAAAACATTTTCTTCCCACATTGCCCGTAGCAAAAAATTTCTTTAATTCTTATTTCTATATCTAGAGCTGTATCTATAGCTTTCTCTATTTCTATTTGCCTGTCTCTCTGGACACATTTATGTTATCATACTAAAGTAACACTGTTCATCATCATCATCATCTTCATCAGCATCATCATCAACTGCGTAAGACTTCAGTTCCAACATTGGACATGCGAAAGCTTAGTCACATTTACAGCCCACAATGTGAACAGGTCCTGAATTGTCTCTCTGGGTGAGTGAGATGATTAATTAAAAGAATAAAGCTCAAAGGGAACCAAAGACAAACTCATAAAATTACAAAATAATCTTATGAAGGTTTTCTCTGTTATGTGTTAAAGCCATAAGTTGTCCATATTTATTATTTTTTTAAACACGTTAATTTATTTTTGAGAGAGAGAGAGCACAAGCAGAGGAGGGGCAGAGAGAGAGGAAAAGAGGATCGGAAGCAGGCTCTGCACTGACAGCAGCAAGCCCGATGCTGGGCTCTAACTCATGAACCATGAGATCATGGCGTGAGCCGAAGTCAGGTGCTCAACAGACTGAGCCACCCACATGCCCCTAAGTTGTCCGTCTTTATAAAGCAAATCATTTTCTGTCTCTATTTTGAACATGTCAGGTTGCCTCTTAATGTAAAACAAGTGGTCAGAGCATATCATTTCTCATGCACAGCCCAATAGTCTGACTGAAAACAAAGATTACTTTGCTTCCCATTAAGCTATGTTCCCTCTGTCAACGAAAGTGCTTCTATTCTAAGAGATATTACTATTGATTTGCTTTTATTCTCAAAAGACTGCTAGGTTTTTTTTCCTTGGCAGTGCTATACACTGTATTATTTCAAATAAGTCTACAAAGCATTTATTATAATCCAAAATGGAGACAGAAATTGAAATGTTGTGTTTAAAAGTTTAGAAATGTTTAAAATTTAGATAAAACCTTTGGATGATGTTATATTCACATTTTGTGCAATTGCTTTGGACAAAGTTTTTTTTTTTTCAGAATGGATAGTAAATGGATAATCATAAATATAGAAAGAAAACATATAAAAACATCTCCCCTTGTGAGTAAAAACCAAGAAACATCCCAAACACTTTTAGCTAAAAATTTCTAGTTCCTTCTCAATTTTAGTCTAAAACATAGTATACCTACTTGCCCAAGATAATTGGGTATTATCATTAATCATCATTCCTGAGACCATTTTTAAACTTTTTAAAATCATTTTTACTTAGGGCAAATGCATTGTTTGTAAATCTAATTCTCTCCATCCCAATATGATTATTTGATGAACCTTTTTAATTCTAACTCTATGAAAATTATAAAATTGTTACTTTTCCTAATTCCAATGCAACAATACAGAAGAGGTTCTAATTGTATCTTTCCTTCTCAGTTCAGCCATATTTTTTAAAGTTTTATGAGGTTTGCTAGGATCCTGGGAAATAGTTATAGATAATTTGGTCCCTTCCTCAATGAGATGAAAATACGGTAGAAAAAAAGCAACATTTAAAGGTAAATACACTTATAGTTATTTAGCGTTTTGCTTGTAGGATGAATGAGGCTTTAGGGGAATGTGGATAAGGGAACATGGCAATTTAATCATAGAGGAGATGAAGGGGAATTTGAAAGATGTTATTTGATTATTGTTCATTATTTAATTTGTTATTGAAGGTGAAACTAATGAAACAAGAGACATGGCTCTGTACAAATCCAAAAATCCCCTAGGTGATCTTCTCTCTCCCTGCTCTAGTCCTTCCTAAAATATATTTTTCTTAATCCATTTTTCATGTAATTATTCATTTACTAATCGTCATTGATATTTCATTATGAAGAAGGCAGTAAATTAGATACCGAGATGTTATGGAAAATAAGTGATATTCAAACTTTCTAACCTTGAATGCCTTCTGGTATTTCCCAGGAGACAATCAAAACAAAAATTACAAATAATCTGATGCCTGCAAGGAACAGTATAAGCACAGGGTACTATGAAGTTAAAGATGAGGGCATATGCCAATGTTAGAATCTAAGAAAGGCTTGCTTCAGAGATGAAACTAAAGGGAAACCCATAAAGCCGTGTCGCTCATCAGCTCGCAAGTTTTCCTGCTTATCTCTGTTTTGACAGATGCTATCAAGTAGTGGTAAATTATTCTCACTCCAGAGTTGAGCGGATGGATCAACATAGTTTTACTTCCGTCACCAAAGAGCTTGGAAATCTCGGCCAAGGTTTTTAATCTAGCTAAGGCTGGGTTTCCTCATCTGGAAGATGGGATAATGATGGCTACTTCTTAAACCTGCTGAAAGGATTAAATGAAACTGTGCTTATAAAACACTTAGAGATTTGTTTTGCAATTATAAACTCCTAATAAATATTACCAGAGTTGTTACTGCTTGCTAGGTAAAATTCAAATTTTCTAACCTAATCTGATCTATTTCTTCTTTTAAATCATTGTAGCTCCTTCAGCATCCCCCCACCCTGCCCACACCTAGTGATTTGCCTCAATACATACAAAGTGACCAGCTCTCAGTTCTAGGAGAATTCTCCTTGTTCTATGCATTATTTAATTATTATTATTTTGCATCTCCCCAGCTTTGTTTATATTGGTCGTTCTGCCTCCGGGTTCTGCTTACAAAACCTCTTACCATTCAGATAGGCTTCAAGTGTTGCTTTTACTTGAGATACTCTTTGATTCCCCTGCTAGACGGACTCCCTAGCTTTAGAAAAGTCTTAACTCTTTATTTACACCTCTCTTTTACTATGGTTCATCATCTGTCTTGAATTATTTTTTTGTATATGCCTTGTTTCCTTTTTATATGTAATTACTTTCTTTTTCTTTTTTAATTTTTTTGTGTGTTTATTTTTGAGGCACAGACCATGAACAGGGGAGGGCAGAGAGAGAGGAAGACACAGAATCCGAAGCAGGCTCCAGGCTCTGAGCTGTCAGCACAGAGCCCAACGCGGGGCCCAAACTCACAAGCTGTGAGATCATGACCTGAGCCGAAGTCAGACGCTTAACCGACTGAGCCACCCAGGCCCCTGTAATTACTTTCTTAAATCCAGGATCGTTTTGATTTTTATCTACAACACCAATGCTTAGCTCCATAACTCCCACATGGTAGCAAATGTATGATAAGGAAACTCATGCATAAGTTGAACATATACTGTGGATTATAATTTAAAGATAAACATACTACCATACAGTAATTCAAAGATTAAGTCTTTGAGGACACAAACGGTGTTTCCTTTTCCAGTGGACGATATTCACTATCTCTCCTTTAACAAAAGGCAATTTTCATTTTTAGAAGTATGAACCCTAAAGCAGTTTTTTTTCCCCTCAAACTGATTAATTTATTATCTTATTCATTTAATATGAACAACTGACCCCACCCTAGACTTTTTGGAGCTATGGTATGGACTTACATATTTTAAATTTTTGTCAACATTTATTTGGTTTTGAGAGACAGAGTGTGAGTGGGGGAGGGGCAGAGAGAGGGAGACACAGAATCTGAAGCAGGCTCCAGGCTCTGGATTGTCAGCACAGAGCCCTGCGTGGGGCTCGAACTCATGGACCAAGAGATCATGACCTGAACTAAAGTCAGCACTTAACCTACTGAGCCACCCAGGTGCCCCTGGCCTTACATATTTTAAAATTCTTCCTGGATGATTTGACTATGCACACCAGAGAAATCATTATAACTAGAAAATACTGTGACGTGTTTATGTCTGGAGCCGTAAATTGATCACAAACCGGTTTTAAAAGGGAAAGTTTCATAAATACATTGAAAATAACTAGTATTTTTTCTTGAAAGTAACCACCATGAAGGAGACGTTACTTATTTTAAGATACACAAATTCTTATTTGATTCTTTTCTAATTGACTCTTGCTTTATAGTCATTTTAAGCACCTATTATGTACAGAGCTTTGTATTGTCCACTGAGATAAGTATAATGGAAAAAGTAAGAGATGCAGTATGTTACTGAGAAACAAAGTAGAACCGTCAGTACTTGGTGTATGATTAAGCACTCAAATGACTCTAAAGCAGTAGGTTTTAGGAATCATTAGTATAAGTTTAAAAGGTGAAATAATGGGGAAGATAGAATTGTTATTTTCCCTTTGCTTGGAGGATGTATACGATGTGTGCAAAGAGCAGCCAGTTCGCCATTTTTATCACTAGGAGCAAAAACAGGAGTGGACATGCAAGATTGGTTGGCCACTAAGGAACAAAGCTGTGTTTAATCTGAGAGTACTATATTTATGAAGAAACTTGCAAATTACAGGGTTCAGACATGATTAAAAAGTTCACAAAAGGTGTACTAATTTAAAGCTGTTAAAAAACATATATTCTTTGAGGCATCTGGGTGGCTCAGTCAGTTGAGTGTGTGACTCTTGATGTCAGCTCAGCTCATGATCCCAGGGCTGTAGGATTGAGCCCTGAGCTGGGCTCTGTGCCAAGCGTGGAGCCTGCTTAATGTTCTCTCTCTTTCTCCCTCTGCCCCTCTTTCCTGCTCATGCACGTGCTCTTGCTCTTTCACTCTATAATATAAATAAGGAAATATTACTTTACCCTGAATTCATTGGAACAAATAAAAATTAAAAAAAAAATTAACCATGGGGTGTCTGGGTGGCTCAGTTGGTTAAGCGGCTGGCTCTTGGTTTCTTCTCAGGTCATGCATTTACGGTTCCTGGGTTCAAGCCCTGTGTCAGGCTGTGTGCTGACAGCGCGAAGCCCGATCTGGATTCTCTGTCTCCTTCTTTGCCTGCCCCTCCACTCGCGCTCTCTGTCTCTCTCGAAATAAATAAACTTAAAAAAAAATAATTGAGCATTATGCTTGACATTTTAAATGCCTCACATGGTGGAGTGCTTCAAAGTGAACCAAAACTAATAGCCAGCCTGAAAGTGCTAATGGAATTATGCTAATAAATAGCATGTCTGCCTCTGCCCATTCTCTACCACCAGCAGTTTTCCTGTATGTGCCCTCAAACACTGGTGTGCCCTGCGTTACCATATCAGGTCTGTGATTTTCCTCCACTCCGTACGCCATTCCCAGTGTCCTGGTTGCTCTCTGGTGTCTTCTACTACTGATGGAAGCATCGTTTTCTCCAGTCTGTGTTTGCTCATGGGATCTGGTGTTCCAAAGCTATTGAAACCACTGATGCCGACACTAGTGAGTTAGCATCTTTGATGTATCACACAGCCTTTCAAAACTTCTGCTTCAGTCGAGGCCCATTTGTGTGTGTGTATGTGTGTTTCTTAAGAAAACAACTTGTTCTTAATCTCATAGTCAGTTATTGGCAAAACACAAAGTAGAACTTATGTCTTAAAATTCCCATCCTTGTGTTGTTTCTACCATGCTATAAAAGTAGTAAAAGGTTTTCCTTGCTATAAAATGGAAAGTCGTGCAATACAGTTGCATGAGTTTATTTATTTTTTTTAAATTAAATGAGGTAATACATGTAATATACTACTGTTGTATGATACACACTGCTTATTCTTTATATAATAATTAAAGCTACCATAGTTCTTTCACTGATACTGATTGTTTGTAGGAGATGTTAGATCTGTTAAAAAGTTTTAAAGCAAATGGCTAAATATTAATAAGCCTCATAATGGCAATAACTGTCATTATTTGAGAATTTTCTAAGTGTCAGACACTGCTCAGAGTGATTTACATCTAGGGTTTTTCTTTATCATCATTAAAGACAAATTTTTTTATGAATAATATTATTATCTCATTTTTGAAATGAGAGAACCAAGGCACAGAGAGGGTAGATAACTTTCACAAAGCACAAAGCGAGTACGTTTGAGAGCCAGAATGCAAACTCTAGTATGGCCCCTGCCCTTCTATTCTGACCATCTCCCCGCCTGGTTACCTAAGCCATGAATGCGTTCCTGAAAGGAGAAAATACATGATCTATTTTTTTCTACTCCTGTTTTCCTTTTTGTAAAATTTCTATTTGCCAATGGCTATTTTTATTTGTTTCTTTTTCAGTGAGAACATTGGACTAAAAATAAGTGGGTTTTAGCATGTAATAGTACAGCGAATGTGCCATATTTTAAGCACTGTTTTATTAATATGTACAATTGAATTATCAAAATTTGTTCATAAATTGTGTCATGGCAAAGCGAAAACTTGCACATAGAACAAGTTTTACTAAAATATCTAACCTACAAAAGTAACCATAAATTCCTTATGGATATCATGTCATTCTCTTAACACTATATAGTGGTTTTTTTAATGCCTCCAATTAGAGAAATAAGGCATATAATAATATTCTGAAGCATATGTAGGATATTTCTGTAGTAGACATAGAAAAATGGCCACAATGGTCGCATCTGGGTATTGGGTAAGGGAATTCATGTGTCTGTAGTTAGAAAACCATCTTCATTGTACCTTGTACATTAATCGATACATTGTACCTTATTAGAAAGTATTATGAATATGAACTAATTTTTCAAAACAATATTTAGTTTAAAAAAGCTTGTCAATCATCATGAAGCCTACTGAGAATATGAGAAATGAAAGATTCCAAACTCTTAAATTGATCTTTATAGCATAAATTAACTCATTCATTGTCTTTATATAAAGAGGGAAAAAAAAAACACTATTAAGTGAATGTACATATAAACACCATTTACTAAGCTTTAGTAAATTGAACAGATATTACCAAGAAAACTCTCAATAACATTGTTTTTTCCCATGTGGCTCTAACCTTAAGAGGAATTTTATATATTTTTTAAAATTAATTATTAGCAAACCATGTTGAGATTGTGATATAAACCAATGTTCTTCAAACTTGATTCAGGCTATATGAATTTTTAAAACTGTGAACTTTCATATGACAGTATGGATATATTTAATATAATCATACACTTAAGGCAAAAAAAAAAAAACCTTCTTGTAACAAATTACTCTTGGGGCACCTGGGTGGCTCAGTCGGTTAAGCATCTGACTTCAGCTCAGGTCATGATCTTGCAGTCTGTGGGTTCGAGCCCCAGATCGGGCTCTGTGCTGAAAGCTCAGAGCCTGGAACCTGCTTCAGATTCTGTGTCTCTCTCTCTCTGTTCCTCCCCTGCCCTCTCTCTCTCTCTCTCTCTCTCTCTCTCTCGGTCTCTCTCTCTCTGAAAAATAAATAAGCATTAAAAAAATTACTCTTATGTTATTCCAGGACCCACTTTTCCATTGTGATCATTGTCACCGTTGAGCTTCTTTTAGGTTTCTAAAGCAAGAACAGAGGTAGAAATATTATATATCTAATGGGTTTTTCCAAGTGAGCTTTAAATGATATTGTGATGAATTATCTGAATTAATTGAAAGTTTTGCCACATAACAAAAAGTGAATCAAGAATTTACTTTGTTCTTTTTTTAATGTTGATTTATTTATTTTTGAGAAAGAAAACAGAGAGAGAACAAGAGAATACGAGTAGGGGGAGCGCAGAGAGAAGGAGACAGAGAATTCCAAGCAGGCTCCATGCTGCCAGCACAGAATTCAGTGCCGGCCTGAATCCATGAACAATGAGATCATGACCTGAGCCCAAATCAAGGGTCAGATGCTTAGGCGCACCTGGGTTGCTCATTTGGTTAAGCATCCATCTTGGTTTTGGCTTAGGTCATGATCTCACGATTCCTGAGATCAAGCTCCATGTCAGGCTCTGTGCTGACAGGGTGGAGCCTGCTTGAGATTCTCTTTTGTGTTCTCTCTGTGCTCCTCCCACACTCAAATGTGCTCACATTTATGCTCTCTCTCTCCCTCTCTCGAAATAAACAAATAAACACTTAAAAAAAGAGGTGGATGCTTAACCAACAAAGCCACCCAGGTGCCCCTACTTTGTTCTGTATGTATTAATCTCTAAATAATTTCCATGTTAATTCTCAGTGCTGTATTCACACTCAACCAATTAGTTATTGTAAACCAAAATAATCCCTTGCATAAAATTAGTATGAATTTGAATACTATGAATTTTGTCAGTTTTGCTTGTAATTACTACTTTTGTGTTATAGTCTAAGTACAAATGTTTGTCATTTCACCAAAAAATCTCATGCTTAATTTATACATGTTCCAGTAACATTATTTTACAAGTTATTCACATCAATGTAGCAGCAGGAATTATGATAAGAGAAGACAATTCAACCTAAAAGTTCACGAATAAATCTGAAATTATCTCTCAATATTTAGTTGTTGAGTGAGAGTAATATATCACGGTGGTATTTTTTTTTTTTGCAGCCAAGATTAACATTTTAAAATGTGTTAGACCTCATGATATTAGGGATGTAACACCAAGAGACTAAGAAGCTTCAAAATAGAGCTTTCTGTGTCCCAAAACCTAGCGTGCATATCTGGTAGAAAAATAGCCTTTGGTATGTTTTAATATTTATGAATTTGTGAATATGTGTATTTGTATGTCTGTATATATATAAGTATATATTCCAGAATCAGAGAGATCTTGCTGCTAAATGTAGATTTAATCCAAACATTCGGAGACGATGCAGCCTCAGAGAGAGTTCAGTATATCAAATCACGTTTTCATAATGGTCCCATTTGGAAATTTTATCTTCACTGCGGGAAATTAATCCAGTCAACAGTAAACTATTGAGAATTAGTTAGGTGTAGAGCTCTGCTCCACATCAACTTTAACTGCTTAGCCCATGTTGCCAAGACACGTGGTTCTTTAATTTTGGTGTGAAAATGTTCAAGCTCGATCACTTCAAGTATCACTAAAGACAAGAAGAGCCCTGTATGTACTTTGACAAAGATAAAAGCAGTTTTAATGGTATATTGGGCCACTTCCCTTAAATAGTCTAGAATTGATTTATTGTATGTTTTTTATCTAAACCTTTTATGAACCTATTATATTTTCAGCCCGTGTTACTTCCATAAGCACTCTATCTAATAAATAAAGTAGTTTGGCACTTCCCATTATTTGTCCTAAATTTATCTCTTTTAAACTTCAAAGGATGCCCTTAGACCTTGTGTAATTGAAGTTTGTGGATAGCTTGGCTTTCACACTACCAACCTTCTTCATGATTTAATAGATGTCAGAGTATCCAGATTGAAGATTCTAATCTTTAAGGTCTTCCTATACAAAGCTGCTCCATTTCTTTAACAATAGTTTAGTTGTCTCTCTGCGAGCATTTTCTAGCTTTGCTATATTTCTTTGAGGTAACGCAGTCAGCATTGTGTGAGAACCTTCAGGCAAGTGGATCATAGAAGTTCATAACACAAAGAGTGAGTATCTTAGAATATGAGTTCCAGTCTCGCCCTTTCCACCAATCAAGGGATCTTTAACACATGCCTTTATACCTCTTGCGTTTATTTTGTTTCCACCAAAAATTGGGCATTTAGAAGCATTGACTTCTAAGTTCCTTTGTGATGTTAGGATCTCAGAAATGAAATTACCAAATTATTTTTAAAAAAGAAAAAAATACTTTCGGATGTGGTTGACGAGGCCGGACTAACAATGAAAGAATTTAGATTTCACCTTTGTGTAGTGATTGATACGGTAGCCACATAATTTGATATACTAACATAGAAACCTTCTCATACCTCCATGACCGCTCTTTTCAGTCTCGTGTCACCTCATATAGCTTTGTTTAAATGTCTCAGAAATAGTTATGTTTTCCTCCCTCTTTCTTTAGGTTGTTTACTCGCAATTCAATAAAATAATTTTCAGTAATAGTTGGTAACTTTATATTGATTCATTTATATATTGAATGAAGCAGTGGGACAAAAATCCATACATAAAAATCTATGACCTCATGGAATGAATTTCAGGGTGGGGATCACACAATAAAAATCTAAATGACAAAAATATTTAATATGGCTGATGGTAATAAGTGCTATGAAGGAAACAATGCAGAGGAGGGTGTTACTAGTCTAAAAGGGGTTCCTTCCTCTCAACAGGATGCTGCTTCTTTGATGGCGGGGTTTTGGTCCCTCCTGTACCTTGGAGCACCTAGTGAGCTCTCTGAAAAACAGTTGTTGTGTGGGTATCTGGCGATGTCCTGTTTTTTTCCTTCAACCTGCTGTTCTACTGTGATCATGAAGAAATGTTATAGAAATGTATTTTGCAGGGAAAAAAAGAGAGAGAACTTTCATTTCTCACTAGATAAGGTACAGTTCAGAAAATGCAAAAAATAGTTTTGAGTGATACATTTTTCATTTTCATCACTGATACAGTTGACAGTTTTGTGAAGAGGAAAAAAAAGGCACATGCTGTGAGACAAATCCCTAAAAACATATATGCGGTTATTTAAAAGTACAGCTCACCCTTCACTTGCATTTGGAATTCAGCAATGCCTTCTGCTTACTTTGTTTTTGATAGCTTTCCTTTTCTGCAAGGTAAGAGATACTCTGACCAGAGGGTTGTTTGATTTCATAAATATTTTTGTTCACATGATGCTTAAATGCTATTGAAACAGCTCCTGCAGGATCTGTAAATCTCTCTGTTTGGGGTTTTCTTATTCTCTGTCGCTATCTTTGCATCAGTTTCCTTTCACGTAGCTTTGAGGTATTTGAAAAGAGAAGTTCTCTGATTGTTTAAATTATTTCTGATTTGAAAGAAATACTCTACTATAAGATTGCACGTTGCAATGGCATTCTCTTTTAAAATTTGTTATGCGATTTACATGTTTTGGGCTGTCACTCACTGCACATTTGTTCTCTTATATATTGTTATTACCTTTTATCCTTATCGCGTGTCATATTTTATATGCAGTCATTAGACACTTTCATGCTCAAGCGGTCATTAGCTGTGTGCTCTCCAGCTGTTCACGACTGTTAAATAAAACTAGCTCCCCCATCGGGAGCGTGCCTGACTGGCTTCCCTGCATCTGCAGGAACCGCTGGCACGGAGTTGGCTATGAATGAACATGAAGAGTCTGCCCTGATCCGGTAACTTCATTTCCCAATCCTGTGTCTTCTTCCTGGGTGACACAGAGGAAAGGGGAAATAGTACTCATTTCTGGAAGAGCCATACCATTTTTCTTCTTCTTTTCCATATACTTGGCATTATGAGCACAGCACTCTTTGAAGCTACCTCACATTTTTGTATGTCCTAGAAAGTGCCAGTACTAAGGTCAAATATGCAAGTGCAAAGCTTTATTTAGTCTCAAAATCCTTTTTTTTTTTTTGAAATGGGAAGAATTGAATTGGTAGATTTCTATCTTTTTCATTTCTTTGAGTTTTACAAAATGGAATGAGTCTAGGTAAAGCAATATTTAAAAAAAAATATGTGGATGTGGGTAAAATATAAATGTGACTTTAGAGGGTTCCCCGCCCCAACTACCTGTATTTTTATGTCTTTGTAATTACAATACATGAAGCAATGTTTGGTATCTCAGAAATATTGAGAGCTGCCATACTACCACCATGAATATATGCCTTCTCTGTCCTAGAAATTTTAAGTGCTGGGCGCCTGCAGAAGAGTAAGACATCCTGTGTATCCAAAAGTTTATATTAGCAGACTTAAAATACATCGTGATCATCACTGTCAAAACTAACAGGGATTAAGAATGGTGATTCATTTTCTCATTAGAAGTAAGAGTGATTTGGCTAAACACATATCTGACTCTGCACACTCTCATCCATCCTAATGCATTCCAAATTTTCACAGCCTACCAGAATAGATCTTTTAATATCAACAGAGCTGAGTCTGTTATGGCTAGCTAGGAGAATGTCCCTTTTTCCCTCATGCTCCTATCTTCTTCTTCCTTGCACATTCTCACAGCCCACACATGATGTATGTGTGTGTGTGTGTGTGTGTGTGTAATAATACACATTATTCATCCACCAAGTGTACTCTTGCCTACAACATTCAAAAGCTGAAAAAATTTCACCACATTAAATGAATGTTTTGTTAAAAGTCAGCTGTGTCTTGTAGAATTGTACTGACGTTTTTTTCTGGAGTCTTAATTCTAACTGAATTGAGTAGCCTTCACATGGATCTCCTTGTTTCCATGCTTGCTCCACCTCAAACTAATCTCAGCCCAGGTACGTGAGATCATGTCACTCTTGTGTGCAAATGCCTCATTTGGCCTAAAAGCCAAAGACTTTGCAAGAACTGGCAAGGCCCCTCTATGGTCTGGTTCTCATTCTCTCTCCAAGCACATCTCCTGCTTTCCCAGGGCTGACACACCACCTCTGCCATTTTGGTTTCTAGCTGAGCATGTAACATTCTATTATGCCCCTGCATTGGGTGGAGCTTTTGAATTTTTATGTCCCTTCTGGAAATGTTTTCATATATGCATATAAAATATGTATATATGTCACATATCTATTTTATACATATCTATTTGATATATTTGATTTTTACACATGTGTATTTTACATACATATATCTATGTGTGTATATATGAGGCCAGATTCACTCTTCTTTCCTTTGGGTCTTTACTCAAACACGATCCCTTCATAAACGCTTTCCCTGATATCCCTATTTAAAATAGAAATCCTAGGGGGTGCCTAGGTGGCTCCGTCGGTTAAGTGTCTATTATTTTCAGCTCAGGTCATGATTTCATGGTCATGAGATGGAGCCCCGCGTCAGCTCTACATTGGGTGTAGAACCTGCTTAAGATTCTCTGTCTCTGTCTCTGTCTCTCTCTCTCTCAAAATGATTGACTGACTAAATAAATAAATAAAATTTAAAATAGAAATCCTTCAACACTTCCATTTTTCCAGTTTCGGTGTTTCCTAAGCATTTCTCATATCCAACATACTATATATTTTACTTATTCCATTTGTTTATTGCTGGTATCCTCCCAATGAAATCAAGGTTCTTGATGACAGTGAATTTGCCTGTTTTGCTTCTGCTGTATGACTTATTTATTAGGTTTGTTTCTTTGTTTGAATCCTTCCAATAAAAATGTAAGCTCAGTACTGGCCAAGAATATCGTTTGATTTATTTAGCTGTGTCCTGTCAATTCATATGCGTTGTTTGAATGTTTTAACAAGTGAATGAATATGGGGATTCTGTAGGGTTTCTAGATGGTGACCAATCCTGGAGATTGCAAGGAGACTTAGATCACTTCTTTGGTTTTCTTTCTCCCCACTGATGCTCTGACATCCTTCAGTATTGTGGGCAAGGTCGGTTGTGGACTCCCAGGTGTGGCTCCCCTGACCTGGCAGTTCCGACTGTCCTTGAGTAGACAGCTGATGAAGGAGGTTTCTTCCTGAATTAAACTGCATCCCAGTATTTGCTGCATGTTGGCAGGTACACCCCAGTTTCAAACTTCAAAATATGAAGTTGGATGCTGATAGGTCCAAATGTCTTGTATATTATGCTGACAGCTAGACCTTGATGATAAGATGAAACTAAAAAGAATTTTCCATAAACCTTCAAAAGTTAAAACAAACTGTCCAGAGCTAGTCAGTCAGCTAAATTGATTGCTGTTTTCTGGAATTTGTATATTTATTCTGCACCTCTTCTGTCAACATTTTTTATGTCCAATATGAATACTGACTGGTACAGGCATGACTTACAAAACTGTGGCAATGAGAGGAGAAAAAAATCTGCTTCACCCCATAAGTGTGGTCATATATAACTGGCCTATTCAGAGTTGATTCTCTAGAGTAATTTTAAACAATATATAAAGGTCAGGAAAGTACAACCTTGACAGGGATATGTTCTGTCCTTACCGCCCGCCAAAAAAAATAGTTGGATTTATATGATTTTAAATCAAATGCAATGTTAATGTGCTGCTTCATTTTTAGAGAACTTCCTTTATTCAGAGGACAGATTTTGAGAACAAAAAGAACTCTATCACATTTTATATGTCTTATGCAAGTTTTTTTTTCTCATCTTAATTGATTCATAATGAAGCCATTTAATTTTAGACAGAATGAACAACTTTGCTTCTTAGTACTACTCTTTCTCAGTGTATTTGAGGTCTGATTGTTGAGGAAGGTTATTTACATCTTAAAAACAATATGGAGTCTTCTTTTAACTTATATAATTTTGTCAAAATGTCATAACTATAAACAATTAACTGCTTCATTTTGAGCTGTCTGACAAAGGAAACAAGGAAAATCTATGTTCAGGAATATTAGAAAAACTTTTTTATGTTTACTGTGATAAAAAATGAATATGTTAACATGTGTGAGAGATTAGAGCTTTATGTCTGAGGTCGGAAGGTAAAATTGAAAAAAAAGGAACTTACAGGTTTTTATTGAGAAGTGCTTAGGCTGATACATGTAAGTATGCTGAGTTCATTTTATGGCTAACAATGTTCCTTTTTTATGAACAAATCTCAATTATAACAAAAATCATTTTAGAAAAGCCCAGTGTGGTACTATATAAGTAGAAACAATACAAAATTAAATTATATGTTAATTTTGGGTATATAAATTTTGGCAAAAATAGAAAAAATATGCATGAAAGCACACACACTAATTTTATGGCAGTGTTATATTGGTAGAGGGAGAAGAAAGAGAAGAGCTGGGATGAAGCTTATTTTGATTTTTAAGAGAGACATCTGAAGCATATGCAATGCTTTTTGACATGTCTAAAGTCTGATTTTTGGTCATTTGATTTCTCTTGCAATATTTGTTATATTTTAAAATACAGGCATTGATATAAACATATTAAAATGTGTGGACAGGTAATATCAGATTGCATTTGTAGAACTATTAACACTTTCTGCACTATTTTCAAACATTCCAGTTTGTATTTTACTTTCTTTTCATGCATACTGTTGAGAAGAAATACAATGGCAGCCTCACCTTTTCCCAAAGCACTTATGGTTCCATATCCAAATACGGTAAAACCTTGAATTGCAAGTAACTTGTTCTGTGAGTGTTTTGCAAGATGAGCCAACATTGCTAATAAATTTTAACTTGATAAACAAGTGATGTCTTGCCATACAAGTAGTATGTGATGACGAACATCACATGATCAGAACTGAGCCAGTGGTTCTTCTCTTGCGCGCGCTTGCTGGGGGACTGTGGGGGATTGTTTCCCATGTTCGGATGCTCGGTCTCAGGCCACGAGATGTGTGGCAGAAGTCAGTGGTCTTTCGGAACATTGGAAGGTGCCCACAACTGGCACTAGTGTACTTTTTGTCACTTCAAAGCACCTATGGACAGTCTTGCTTTTCCATAAAAGAGTGAATTTAGGAATGCTTTGCTTCATTCTAGGTCATTGGATAGGTTCCTTGTTAAAGTTGCACAAAAAGAAAAAGATTCCATTGAACCAGTAGATAGCAGTGATTCGGTTAGTGATAGTGAAAGTCCTGCTATGCAGTAACCCTCCCCTCTCCTGTCTCCCTCACACCAGCCACAAAGATTTTCAAAGGTAAGTGCAGGTTAATTTGTTTATTTTTCTTTATATGTTGTATTTTCTTTATTATTTTGTATTATATTACCCTATTATAATCATTTTATATGAATATTTTTGGGTTGTGGAACAAATCATCTGAGTTTCCATTATTTCTTAAGGAAAAATTTGCCTCGATATACACGTGCTTTGGATTGTAAGCATCAAACATGTTTCCAGAACAAATTATGCTCGCAAACCAAGGTTTTACTGTGTTATGTATATTATAAAATTTTATTTCAACATGAAACATGACATAATTTGTTTCTATATGCCAATGAACATCCCATGTATCAATATACAATATTACCAATATGTAACCTTTATATTCTGATAGACTTTCTAATAAAATACTTTTTTTTTCCTATTTAAAGACATAAAGGGAGAAATATTTATAATTTTTAGGGTCCTGGAAAATTTTCAGTTAGGAAGAATTTCTGATGCTTAAAAATATTAATCTTTTGAGTGAATAGTTTTTGGGGAGATTAAGGGTTAAATTGATAGTGGAAGATTATACCCTTTGTATTTAGTGAAATTTATTTCAATTTAACATTTTCAGCGTTTTTCTCCTTGGGTGTGGGAGGAAGGAAAAATATCAAAATGGCTGTGAGTATATGTGAAAACTTCTCCAAGATGCTGCATGCTACACTCTTTTTTGTTTGTTTGTTTTTGTTTCCTTTTTTCTTAAGGAGGTAGTTTCTAATGTTCAGTGAAAAGGGTCAATCAATCCATAATCACTTATTGAGCTTATATTATGTCTTAGATGTGTGAGCAGTGGTATGGAGGTGGATAAAAAGATAAATAAGAAACTATAATGAATTTATAAGCTAGATAGAAGTTTTAGAAGCATATATATATATATATATATATACTCAGACCACAGCAGATTTAGAACTTTTTGAGGAGATTCATGAGGACATTATTTTATCATCATCAATATACCTACAAACCTAGTTAGGCACCTTTAAATTGGGATCTTGGTCATAGAGCCATATAGTTTTAGACTTGAGATCTGCTATAATTTGCAGGCAGAGGTGATTAGATAAGGAAGGCATAGCCTTATAAAGAGTATTAATGCCCTTGTAAGAGAGGTCCCAGGGAGCTCCCTTGACCCTTTCATCAAGTTATGACACAGCAAGAAAACAGCTACTTATGAATCAGGAGGCGGATTCCTTGCAGACATGGAATCTCCTGGCACCTTGATCTTGGACTTCCCAGCATCTAGAACTATGAAAAATAAATGTTTGTTATGTAAGCCACTCAGTCTATCTCAATGGTAAATTTTATACCATACCAGTCTATACAGACCAAGCAGGATCTTAGCGGTCAGTGTATCTCCATCCCCTATTTTATATACCATCATCAAAAATGTTATGTGATTTTTCTTATATCTCCTGCTACTGCTTCAACAGTAGGTCACAGCCCCCAATTCATCAGTGTCCAATCTCAATGTTTGGTAGGAGCTTGTTCCCCTCCTCAACCATTTTATACAGCTCATGAGGTGATTTATCATATGTTCACTCAAGATCCCATCTCAGAAAAAATGAACTATTATTATAAGCATAATTTTGGATAATTTTGAGTTAAAATAATTTAACACGGGCATGGTGGCTATAATTTTCTGGTGTCTCGAAACTGCACTGTTTGGAATGTTACTGAAGGCTGATTAGTTATAAAGCAAAAGTTCAAACAGTTAAGGAGACAACTGTGGTGGAACATGCAAATTCTGTAAAGCTAGTTGCTGAGGGGTTTATTCCCACTTACATTTTATATATTTTCAATATTTACTTCGTTTAAATGTCACTGTTAAGTTTCATATGATTATAATCTTTTCTGCACAAATATTAAACGGGCAAGCATGAAACCCCTTTTCATTTTTGAACTTTATACTTTTATTGAAGTTCCAAATTTGTATTAACTATATCTTTTAAACACTGGCCTTAATTTTCTTCTGACATAGTGATTTCAAGGGAGTACTGGTTTCATCTAACGGAGAGTGATTTAACTGTTTACACAAGTGATCCATTAACTGATGCTGACCACTTTATAGAATTATAGATGGAAAAAAAAGTTATATGGTATAGCTATCTAAGTAATACTTAAGCACTATAACACTTTAATCGAATGTTTATTCCTGAGCACGGAACTCAGTATCTATAGGAACATCTTCTTTAATTAGACTTTTTTCTCTTTTGTAGATGTTATTTTATATTGAAAGCAAATGATATATTGAGAAGTATCTAGAGGCATTGCATAGTGTCAAAAATAAATTTCCTATAGTCTTAATCATCCTCAATATGAATTTAAAAATGTTTTCTTGACTTTTAAATTTTGAATTACTTGCAGACTTCAAGAGCTTCTGTCAAAATATTACTTTTTATAATTGTTATTCTTGCTTGTTTTAGTATGTTCTATAGAATTGTTCAGTAATCTAGTAAAACAGTCAAGGTTGAAACTAACCCAAAACATGGGTTTATTTTTGAATTAGTGAGAGTATATACAATAGTGATGTGAATTTCCTAATCCTTAAATATTTATGCAAGTGTTAACTTATGTCTTTAAATTTAAAGTGCATGAACACATAAAAGGTAACTCTAAGCACCCGTTTATACCTTTTAGCAAGATATAAATTAGACCCTCTTTTATGAAATTGAATATAAATTATTTGTGAGCACCTCCATTTTAAAAAGAAAACATAGGCATAAATTATTTAACTTGAAGTACCCAGAATTGTATACTATCTTTATGAATGATATTAGTGAAGTTATAAACTATTCACTGGGTAAATTTGTGGTTTAGATTTAAGATTTGAATATTCAAAATTTCAAATTCTTATGCCTTTTTAAAAACTAATTTAAAACCTTCAAATAACAAATAAAATCTGTGATACAATATTAATAGGTAAGTGACTCCACTGATAAATTTTAAAACCCTCATGAAATGTCTTAGTGGTTCTAATGAATAAAATATTACCTGTAACAAAACTTGCCCTTAGAGAGTCAAGTTGTAAATTCTCAGGAACTATAAACTGCACTGAAATAATCATTAAACATCTTTGCTGGAAATTTATTTAGAAATATCTCACATTTGCCAAGCGACTATCATGATGTGTTTTTTTCACATTTTTTTCACATTTAATATGTTAAGATGGCCAGAATTCTTTTTCTTTAATAAAAAGTTGCTTTCTCATCAAGAAAAAATTAAACACCCCTACCAGAAAAAATTTCACAAATGACATAATTATAACACATTATCCTGTATAGAGCATTAACCTGACAAATACCATTTTATTTCCAGTTATACATCCACAGCTTGTCTCAGAGAGGGTGATTTTGTTTGCAAATTTTACTGAACTAACAGCCAGTGAATTTAGTCCTATCCCTAAAGTAATTTATTGGTTCAGTTAACTAGAAGACCACAGATATAGGAATTCTATGTTGTTTGAAAACTTGGGTCTTTCTGGCTCTATTTACTTTCATTCACAGTTTTGAATTCTTCCAGTAATAAGGCCCCTTATGGTTGCAAAAAAAATAGCCATAGGTGGTAAAGAGAGAACGGGAGAGTGAGACAGATCTATCATAAAAATAACTGAAGAGAGCCTCTCAGAATTCTATCATTGGATCAGTCAGGAACAAGGGGCATGGGATTACTGGAACTTGTAAAGCTGGCTGTGGTTAAGTCTCTCCTTGAGGTACATGGTGGGAGTGGAGTAAAAAAAAAATCTGAATAAAAAATTAAATATTTAAGAAGAAGTAAAAACGAATGAAAGCTAGCTAGCTTTTGGAGATTTTCTTCTAGTTTCTGAGCATGTTCATTTCAATAATATGCCCAGAAACTGTGTACATTGATATTGGATAGGCTTGAGGTTTCACTGAGTTGATCATGAGATGAAATTAGATCAAAAGTCCATTTTAATACTTCATTTGTCCTCATTCTGGGTAGTGGATCAGAAAAATTTTTAGGTTCCTAAGTACTTTGATAAGCTTGAAATTTTTATCAACATTCTCAAAATGTCTAGCTATTTCTGTCTACCCAGTTCACAGTTAACCCAGAAAGTCTCATTTGGAAAATCTAGGTAGAAGCTATTTGTGCTGTTACCATGGTTATTATCTAGGTGTGGTCAAATAATCATTCTGAGTCTTTGAAGTGACTCAGTTCTGGAATTTGGCTGAAGAGACAAATCTCTGTTGTTGTTAGAGCATCCTTTTTCTGCCTCACCAACTGAAAGAATTCTCAGTTTCATAATTCTTGTAGACCTTGGAGTGCTATACATCTATTTCACTCCTAGAGACTGAATCATTTAGTCACTGAAAAATGCTCTCTTGTACCACTATTAATTACAGAAATTACATCTTGAATATGATGGTCCATTGGCATTATTTACTCTCAATACTCAAGGGTCTCATCCATGCCCATAGATATAGGGAGGCTTTTTTAACTGCAAAATCCGTTAGTAGTATTTTTAGCTAACAGAGAACAACCTCTACAGGACTTTTGGAAGATGCTGATGTGCTATAATCTATATTTCTTAATACCCATGTTAGAAAGCATTTTTCATTGTCTTTTAAGAGATGTAAGGAGTCAACTGAGTGAATTACACATGATAAACTACTCTACCATTCTCATTTCCTTAATTAAATGAATCTTTTTTATATACAAACTAGCAAAGAGTTTTGGGCATCTCATAGTCTTCATTAAGTCCATATTTTAATTAGCTAATAAAGCAACAAAGCATACCCCATTATCATGTGTTGAGAATAACACAATAATTCTAAAATTTACGGGAAGGGCAACCATGTTAGTAAATGTTGCATTATAAAATGTTCTGCAATCCTGGGTTTATTACTTTCAGAACTTAATCCTATATATATTTTCTAGATTTTTGCTAATACAAATCCAACAATTCTTGCAATGTTTTCATGATTAATCATGTCTTCTAAAATCTGAGTTTGTAATTATCTTTCTTGGGCACATTGGGTTCTGATTCTAAATTAGATTAGGAGGTAATTAAACATGGTGGAAGATCAACATAATAAGAATAGTTTTGCCTTGTAAAGTAACTCTCTCAAAAGAGATCCTTACTGGATTTTAAGCAAAAGCAAAAAGGGCCTTATCGCACTTGGAAGGAAGGGTTGCTTTTGCTAACCATGATCAGGGATATTTGGGAGTTTGGGGCCACTGAGCCATCTGGATCCTATCACATTTCCTTACTCCAATATTCAGAATCTTACTTATTCTCAATTAATTCACTAGTTTTCATACTGTGGTAGTAATGAGACTGTGTAGACAACCAATTTACAATTTTATAATTGACAGGATCACATTTTTGAGTTTAGGGCTCTGCCTTAGGTCTACAGTTGTAGATGATAGAAGGTTATTTTATTAGTCATAAAATTCCCATGGTTTCTCTCTGTGCCTTGAGCCAAGATCAGAGCTTTGAGCTTGTTATTCTTCTTTAAGCTGTCAGTACAATTTGAAACAATCAACTCTTTTACAGTTCACACATTCCTCATGCTTTTTATATTGTTCTCTGGTAACAGCCACCTGATTCCTCAAAGCCTTGTGCTCAGTGAGCACTTTACTCTAGGTTACCATAGGTCATGATTTAATTAGCTGTTTTGCTACTGCAGACCACGGGATGATAAAATTTCATCTGGAATTTTTTTAGAGCCATAAGCTATGCCAGGCCTGTTAACAGAGTCAACATTTCTTTTATTGCCCTGAGGTCCTGTTGGCTGCGACCACTTCTACCAATTTATGTATCATTTCAATTTGTGATGCATCAGGTTTGTGGAGTCAAACTCACATGTGGGTTTTCTAACTGCAAAGGGGGCTAAGAAATCTATTCTTTGGAATTCTTTCTTAGGATTCAGGAATCAAAAGGCAGGACATTCAATCAACATTGAAAAGGTATTTGAAAGAGACTTGTCAGCAAAAATAGTGACAAATATATAATACAATGATTCTTATCTTTTGGGGAAGCATTACATATTCATTTTTTTACTCATATTTTATGAGGGTCTCATTTTTTTTAAATTAATTTGTCAAAGTACTTTGTCCCTTAGAGGTATTAAATCCTCTGTCCTATATATTGCATGTTTTTTTTCCAAATATTCACATTGTCCATCACAATATATACATTTGTTGTTATTATTATAGCTTTTACATTGTATTTTTGCCTTATTTAACGTATTCAGTTTTTCTTTAAAGACTGTTTAAAAGGCCATGTCTATAATAGCAGTGTGATGTTTTTATAATTACCTTTCAATTCATTTTGATTTAGATTCCATCAGGAACCTAAGTTCTGTTTTGTTTTGGGGTTGTTGTTGTTTTGTTTTGTTTTGTTTTTGTTCTCAAAAAGTACCAAAATTATTTTTTCCTACTGATATGAAATTAATGTATATTTGAAAATATAGTCAAAGCTTATATTTGTCCACTATTTCTTTGATGTTATTATGTAAGCAAAACAAAGTGTTAGTAGTCCTCTTGCTCCTGGGGCTGCCTGTCAGCTGACCTAAACAAATTACATGGCCAAGATGGAGTGGGGATATAGGTGTCATTAACTCAACAAGGAGGCTCTCCTCTTTGGAGGTACATGGTAGAGACTATAGATACATTACCCTAACAGAAGGAGGAAATCAAGACTTAGAAGTGGTTGTTTAATTATTCCTTTGTAACATCTTCCATTAATTTGTGGCTGGATATCTCTCCAGTTTTTTGTTTCCTTCTGAGATTTGAAAAATATTAAATGATAACTTCGATTTTACATTTATACTTTAAGTCATTTGGAATTTATGTTGACATACTTATGCTATGAGTATCCAATTGTATTTTAAATAATCAATTAGTTTCATCGGTAAATTTAGCTGAATATATGTATTTTTCCATATTTTATTTTATTTATTTTTTTAGTGTTTATTTTTTTTAACTTTTTAACATTTATTTATTCTTGAGACGGAGAGAGACAGAGCATGAATGGGGGAGGGTCAGAGAGAGAGGGAGACACAGAATCTGAAACAGGCTCCAGGCTCTGAAGTGTCAGCAGAGAGCCTGACGCAGGGCTCGAACTCAGGAACCATGAGATGATGACCTGAGTCAAAGTTGGACCCTTAACCCACTGAGCCACCCAGGCACCCCTTTTAGTGGTTATTTTTTGAGAGAGAGACAGAGTATGAGTGGAGGAGGGGCAGAGAGAGAGGGAGACACAGAATCTGAAGCAGGCTCCAGGCTCTGAGCTGTCCCCACAGAGCCCCACGCAGGGCTTGAACCCACAAACCGTGAGATCATGACCCGAGCTGATATTGGACGCTTAACCAACTGAACCACCCAGGCGCCCCATATTTTTCCATATTTTAAATTAGTACCAACTGTTCCTTTTCTAATGTGGGGCAGTAATGTACCTACTGAGAAATATCAAATAGCTAAGATCACTAAGTCATCGAAAATACCACAAATATTTTATTGTTATTATTGCCTCCAAACCAAAAATGAAGGTTTTCTTTCAAAAAACTATGTTGAGTTAATGCATTCTACTGAAAACCAAGGTGAGGATAAAGATAGATGGTCAGACAGACTCTTAAGATAAAAACTCTAACAGATATATGCTGTATACTATTGCTTACAGAAAGCAACTTTTTGATCTTCTCTGAACCACTATTCTTGTCTCTACCATATTCCATATTCCTCAATTGCCAATTTTTTCCAGCCTGTCTCTATGCCAATTATTACAGAATTTACTAAGCCATATCAATCACATACTTTAGTGTAAAGGAGCTTTTTTTTGATATTTTCCTGAGTTTTGGTTCAGTGTGACACAGGAGAAAACCTAAATGTATGCCTGAAGGTATACGGAATGTTTTAGGGAATTTGGTGTGACTGGACTCTGGAGTTTTGGATTATTGGATTAGCTATGCTAGTATGAACCCTTGGAGAAATAATTTACCTGTCTGATGACATATGTATATATTTTTTTATAAGTTACTGATTTGGATTAGATTAACTCTGAAGTCATTTTGCACTTCAAGCTTTTATGAAAATAGCTTAGAAAGGGAAAACAGAATGATATCCTGTAAATGATTTCCTTTAAACTTGCACATTTTTTAGGGTTTGTTCTCAGTGCTTAATTAAATTATTCATCTAAATATAAATATTAGAGGTGATGTTACAATTTTGTGGTTTTAACTGGGGACCCTTTTGCTGCTACTTCCCCGGGGAACATTTGGCAGTATCTGGAAACGTTTTTGTCTGTCACCACTGAGCAGGGTGTCATTGCTACTGGTGTTGGGTGAATACAGGCCAGGGTTGCTGCTAATCATCCTACCTGGCACAAGATGGCCCCTCACAACAAAGAATTATCCAGTCCAAAATATCAGCAGTGCTTCTGTCAAGAAAGTCTGATATAAATTCATCATAAATTCAACTTGATTTATTTTCAAGAGGCTGGATTTGCCATTCTTTTACAGTGCTAACCATGCAAAGATTTTTGACTAAAGGGATATGTGTTTTAAAAGGATGAGATAATTAAATTCGATGGAGTTATAATCATGAGAGATGTGTGTTTTTCTCAAATAACTATCTTGCTTGGATGTTCTTGAAAAAAAGAAGATATATTTATATAGATGGTAGAGGAAAAATAACACATGCACTCTGAGGACCAGTATAATCTATGGTCATTCCAGAGCACGACCTTAGCTGACATGCAAACTGATAAACACAAGAATTTGGACTTAGTCCAGTGGTTTAATAGATATGAATTTGAGACTCCTGCTTATCTAGAATCAATGAATGCATCTGAATGCCTACTAAAACATTCTGGAGAATAAATTTTATTTTGTTCCACATCTAAATTTTCACAGAACAGGAACAGTTGATTGTATGATACTTTTTTTTTTAATATAGAGAGTATTAGTTATGTCCAGTTTCCAAAATAATTGCAATCTAGGAATAGCCCCTACTTTGTACTAACTTCATTCACATTTATCAATGCTACTATTTGTTTTATATCTACTTATTTAATACTTTCTTCCTTTTTGTTGTTTTTAGCTTTAAGAAATCACAAAGTGTAGAAGCCATACTCAGTTATTTCCTAAAAATGCAAGAATTGTTGAAAAACACAATGCTAATTATAATCCAAATTTATTGCTTAAAAACCAATTCTTAATTCTGATTAACCTTTCTCATTAACACACACACACACACACACACACACACACATGAATCCTTCTTTTAATGACTTACGTAATGAACATTTAAGTATTACTTGGTCTTTGCCACAGAAAACTCAGATAACTGAAGTCTACTTTTTTCCCCACTAAACCTGGGTATCTCTTGAAAATTACTACACATAGCCTTCTCTCTTCTTTTTAACCTGCTGAAAAGACTTAAACCCATGCAATGTCATGGAATATACATTTCCTTTCAAAAAAGCATAACAGATCAAATAATTTTGGGTAACATTGCATAAAAAGAGGATGATTCTTATTGAATAACTTAAAGTAACAGAAGGCATGCTAGCTTGAAAATGTGGAAAGATAAAATTACAAATGCTAGAGCCAAAATCATAACCTCTAATTTCCAACAGATTTGGGTAATAAACATATGCTATGGCTCATCATGGTAAGGACCACTTTATGCTTCAAGGCATAATTTCCAAAACACGTGGCCTGCTCACCATCACTTTGTTGAATTACATATATGGATTACTTTATGGCATCATCAGAATAAAAAAAAAAAGTCAGTCTAATGGATAGGCTTGAAAATGAGAATCTGAACTGTACCTGGAAGTCAAGTGAAAGTTTGAGAGGTATGTTTTAAATTATTTGGAGCTTGATATTCACTAGGAGATGCAAAATCCATGATAGGTACAGGTTTTAGGTAAGCTCTCTAGTCTTAGAAAGACTTAACTTATTCATTCATTCTTTGTTTCATTTGATTTGTGCTAACAGAATATTGACCTACAATGAGTTCAGTACTGCTCTGTGTTTGTGGCTGCAACAAAAAAACAATAAATGCTAGTTTGCTGTATTCATGTAGAATGTATTTTAGGAATAGATGACAGTTACACAATAGATAGAAATAGCAATAATATCACTGTGTGATACAATCTACAAAAGAAATGAGTGAGGTGAAATGAATGAGAATATCTTTGAGGCCAAATTTTGAGTAAGATTGTCAGAAATTTCTGAGGAGGTGATATTTGAGTTGAGACGTGAGAAATGTTGAAATGTGAAACATGCGGGATGTGAAAAAAGCGCTTTCCACACAGAAGGAACAGCAGGTGTAAAGATCCTGATGCAGAAGCGGGCTTGAATGTGTTGGTGGAAATAAATGGAAGGAGAAGAAAACCAACCAAGAGAAATAGATGAGAGATGACTTAAGAAAATAGACAGGCACAGGATTATAATGCATTATGAGTAAAGGACAACCTGAGAAGATGTGGGGAAGAGGAATTTGGGAGTTTATATCAATGGATCTGAAGTTACAGTTATAGAAGATGCAAAAGTTTTAGAGATCTGTGCAGCATAGAGTTTATAGTTAACAACACTGCATTACTCATTTACAATTTTAAAAGGGTAAATCTCATGCTAAGTGTTTTTACCCCCCACACACACACACACAAAGACAAGGAATGCACAAAATCTTTTGGAGGTGGGAGACGTGTCTATTACCTTGTTTGCAGGGATGATATCACAGGTGTATGCATATATCCAAATTCATCAAAATGCATACATCAAATTGTGTGTTTTTTGTATATAAAGTGTACCTCAATTTAATTTGAAAAGAAGAAAAAAGCATAGTCAAGAGTGTCCGTAAATGGACTGGTTCAGTGGCTACACTCACTGGAGGCATCAGAACACGTGAATGCCTCCAGGTGCTAAATTCCTGCAGTTGAAGATGGCATGATGGTTGAAGCCAAAGCCTGTATATCTTTGTCAGCTGCTATTCTAGGCAATAGAAAATAAGGGGACTACATTAAAAAAATAAGCCCTGTTCTCTTGGATGTGGCTGGTAAACAATGAGCAAGCAGGTGGCAAAATGAAGAATGAAAGCCGAGATAAATACGGATCTTGTGCTATGCCTCAGTTTAAATAGTGCCCAGAATTCATCCCCAAATATCAGTCTGGTTGGCACAGAGAATTACTGCAGACAGCAGTAGCCTGATAGTTGTGCCTGGTTCTCTCTTTACTGTGTCTGAAAAACAAAACAAAACTAGCTTCATCAGATGGTGGCCTCAACAATGAGAAAGTTGTGAGAGGCAGTGGCAGAGAAAACATAGTGTGATCGATTCCTCACCCATTTCATTGGCTTCTGCAATATCATGCTGGTTCCTTTACCAAATACTTAATTTATCAACCCTCTATTATTTATTTTTAAGTTCATTTATTGTGACAGAGAGAGGGAGAGAGCACAGGCGAGTGGGGGAGGGGCCGGAGAGAGAGGGAGATGGAGAATCTCAAGCAGGCTCTGAGCTGTCAGAGCAGAGCCCAAAGCAGGGCTCAAACTCAAGAACCATGAGATCATGACCTGAGCCAAAAAGTCGGATGCTTAACCGACTGAGCCACCCAGGCACCCCAACCCTCTATCATTTAGAATTTTTAAAATTAGTGTGTACATCCTCAATTACACTGGGATCAGACACTATAGTTTCATGATCCTTATTTTTTCTGTTCCAAAGTTAAGTTGTCTAAATTCTATACCATATAATCGGGAGGAAGTGTGACTACCATTGAAAGGGTGCAAGCTAGAATTAATTTCTTGGAAGTAAAATATATTTTTCTATTTCTCTAAGGTTTTAGAAAGTGAATGTATTGCACATTGTATTATGCCAGATCGCATTATTTGAACATGCCTTGTATCTATACTTGTTTACATTTTCCTACTTCGTAAATTTCCATTGCTGTGATATGGCCTCTCCTTAGAACTCACAGTTTGTTCTATGAGTAGTGACTAATTATTTTGTTAATACTGTCAGATCCACCGTGTCTGTATTATAGCCACTTACTAATATGAACCACACAATAGAACCAGAAGATACCCTATCACAATTATAAGAATATGTTCCTTAGTTGTGTGATCTGACTTCAGCCATACTCTTATAGAATGCATAGTTTCACATCCAAGAGACCATCTGTTAGTTTTGGTGTTTAGGTATCCCTACAAATGAATAATTCCTCAGGTTTCAAGTTACATTTGTAATTTTTCTATTCATAAGCAAATGATTCACTCAACAAACATCTACTTAATGAGTAGTTGAGTCAAGGTGTTTTCAGTGGGGATGTGAGAGCAATAGACTCCCAGTTCAAAAAGGCCTTTCTGTAAATTCTTTCTATTCAAAAAATAGCCTGAACCTTTCATATGTATTATGTATGGTATCTTCGTAAGGGACTGATTCTTTAATTACCAATAAATTATGTGCCCCCAAATTAGTGTATGTAAAGCCTGAAACAATCGCCAGAATGTACTGTGTTGCAACCCTGTCCGGATTCCTGAGAATGTCTTCACAAGCTGCCTCAAATACTTCCAAGGACTTCCTTGAATTTTTATGCTAAACGAAAGCTGTATTTCATTTTATTTTTCGGTGAAGAGGATGCTTGCAAGCCAAAGAATACAGCAGAGAGTACAATGAAAACAATGAACAAAATTTTGAAAACTACTATATAGGAAAGTAAGAGGATACATAGAAAATAAAGATGATTTAATCTCTTTTTTTGCTAGGAAGGCTATAAAAGTGAATCATACTGCTGTAAAAATGAGTCTTATCAACCACCTAGTTATTTACACTTGCTCATAGATATATTTACAGCAGAGAATACAATTGCATTGTTTTTCCTGAGTTTTTATTTTTAAGGTGATTTTACTCACCACAGCTATAGTCAAAATATGAAATAATGAACAGTTCAATGCTATACGCCTCTTTCCACACATTCTCTAGAGCTGATGGGCACCTCAATTATTCATTTGCAATTTTAAGAACCAAATACCTCCAGTTTAGATAGAATGAACATAATGGAAAAATTACATTATACTCTTTACATTTTTTTCTGTATGGAAGTGCTCTAGGATTATCTTAGATGATGACAATGATATCCAGTCAGTTCTTGCAGCCTGTCTCAAGAATAGTAGATGTGACCTACATCTCTAAGGGGTGTCTTCTCATGTCTACAAATAAGGTACTGCACGATCCTGATTCAATCACCCTTTTAGAAAGACTCAAAAATATAATGTAATGTTCCATCAGAAGTTGTCATAACCATATACATTTTTGATGACTAAGAAACTACCCTACATTTCCAAAGTTTAATTAGTGTCCTACCAATTTCGCTATATTGATTAAAAGGAATCACACCAATAAATTTAAACAAATGAAAAAAGAAAAAACTTCTTAAACTACCATAAGAAACGTGTACAAATTTGAGGGCCGTATATTTTCTTCAATGACTTCTGAATTTTTAAAAAACATTGTATTTGTGAACCTTGATTTTTGTTCCAATATTGCAGAACAATAACAAAAGTATTTAAAATGTATACCATTAACACATTTATAATTATTGTGGTTTATCGGTTGCATAAGCACTGTCATTTTATGTCAATAAGAGAATAAATCTCTTTTTAAAATTTTTTATGAATTTTTTAAATGTTTATTTTTGAGAGAGAGAGAGAGTATGGGCAAGGGAAAGGCAGAGAGAGAGGGAGACACAGAATCCAAAGTGGGCTCCAGGCTCTGAGCTGTTGGCTCAGGGCCTGATGCGGGGCTCAAAGTCACAAGCAGTGAGATCATGACCTGATCCTTAGGACACTAAACTAACATGCCATCCAGGCACCCCTAAACTTCTTTTAATTGAACTGTGTCATTAACTGAAAGATGTTTTCTACATTCAAAGGTGGTACAATGTGAAAAAAAAATTCATCTTTGAATTGATGAGTTAAGGTCAGAGGAAATGGGGCATATAGAAAACAAATTATGCCTTTTGAAAGATTTTCTTTTTGTGGTACCTTACTGCAATTGGAACCATATAAAATATGGCATTTATTGTGGTTCAGGAAACTATTCTTACTTCCAGTGGGCCTTTGGTCACTCTGTCCCTTTACTACATACATTTGCATGATCATAAGCACCTGATACTTTTTTTCTGGAAAATGTGATCCTTTTTAAAAATTGATTTGTTTGAATATAATATTAGTTATATATTAGCATGAAACAGATTGTCAGAAAATTTGGCTGCTTAAAACAAAATGCTTTTATTATATTACAGTGGTGGTGGGTCATGAATCCGGGCATGACTTAGCTAGATCCACTGCTTTAGGATCCTTCACAGGCTACAAAGATGCCACGAGAGGGACTGAATAGATGGTTGTTGGCAGAATTCAGTTCCTCACAGGTTGTGGGACAGAGGGCCTCAGTCCTGTGATGGCTCTTGGCCATGGGCCAGGCTCAGTTCCTCGTCACATCATCCTCTCCAACATGGCAGCTTTCTTGTGAGCATGTAAATAGAGAAGGCAATGGAGAGAGTCTGCTAGCAAGATGTAAGCCACAGTCTTTGGAATTAATATCTCTTCACCTTTCCTGTATCCTCTTGGTTAGAAGCAAGTGTCTAGGCCAGCTTGACATTCAAGAGAAAGGGATTACACATGATTGTGAATGTCAAGAGGAAAGAATCACTGGGGACCATCTTAGACGTTTGCCTGCCACAATTAATGAAAATCTATGCTGAGAAATAGGAGACAGGAATTTTTAAATGTTTCTAGTGATTCTGTTTTATACTTTCTTCCATAACTATGTTTATTGCTGTTTTACAAGGTATGAACAGTCTATTGTTAGAAAATCAGATAATAAAGAGGAAAGAAAGAGACTCTTCTAAAATCTTAGTCACTTACTAGCTATGTTGCCTGAGACATGTTATTCTTCAGACTTGTGTGATTTATCAATTAAGTGCGATTAATACTTTATATGATCTAGTTGTAGGTATCCTGTCAAGGAAAAATAATAGCTTACTTTTCAATAACTTATTGAGTGACTATATATACAAGGATCCACGTTAGGTCCTATGGATTAAAAACAAAGTAGTTAGTCTGTTCCCAGAACAGTAAATAATCTGAAATGAGAAACAGTATTTAAACTATATAGAAACATGTCTGGCCCATAATAGTCACTCAGCCAATGCTGGCCCTTCAGAGGCTTTTTGTTCTTTTTAAGTTTTCTCCTAATAAATGTTGGTTGTTGATCCTTCAGTGAGGGCAAAGGGGACAATTGCTAGAGTCTCAGGAAATCAGTAAAAAAGACAGCATCCCTATTTTCTTCAGTACACTTATCCGTTTACATTTCTACACCTCTTTATCATTTCCCACCTTTCTTCCCTACCCTAAATGCACAGAAGCCCAGGCTCTTACAATCTTCTTGAGTATTTGGATTGAAGAAAATAAAATTAAGGATGAGGAAATTGCCAGGAAGTATTTATTGATGCTAGTATGAAGATTTTACCAGAAATAAATTAAATCAATATATAATGTCTATATTCAGGGATCATAATTCCAGTTGGTAGAGCTATTTAACATTGCCATTCAGAGAAAATGTAATGTTTTATTCATAAGTTTTTTTTGAAATAGAGGCCAAACATTCATATTTATAATATGAAAAAAATATTAATATTTAAATATCTACCTCTAAATTTAATCAACTGCAATTAGAATAGCGGAAGTAAAAATACAGATGACCCTAGTCAGTGCAATTTTTAAATGGACTATTTTTAAAATGGCTTGTATATTGAAATTAAGATTAAAGAATTCAATTTCTATTTAAGAAGTTATTTAAGATGATGTTATTTTCTATAGCCCTACACAGGCATCTTAAGTATTTTTGCCTTATTTTTCCCATTTATATAATTAGAAATCTAATTCACAGCTTTTTAAGAACTAACAGCATTTGTGAAAGTACCTTGCTTAGTGGTTGAAATGTAATAATTGGTCATATATGAAATTTGATTTCCCAGAACTATCTCCAGATAAAATTAGATCCTACAAAGAAAGATCAGCTAGCTAAAAATGTCCAGTGTATGTGTATCAATATGGAATATTTCTGATTCCAAGACCCCCTTAAAATATGCTAATGAATTTTTTTAGTGTTTATTTTTGAGAGAGAGAGCAAGCAGGGGAGGAGCAGAGAGAGAAGGGGACAGAGGATCCAAAGCGGGCTCTGTATGAGTCACCCAGGCACCCTGATGCTGAGAACTTTTAATGTGTTCACTTCCCTGCTCTTCTGCTCCACACCACTGTCTTCCATTATAGTACCTACCAGATGTTATGGCCTGAATTCTGGACTGGTAGGGGAAGAGATGAACAAATATCTGACAGCTAGTGGTGTGATTAGTAATTCTGATGGGTGCCTGATCATGGAGGCAAAGCCAGATGACCAGGGGAATTAGGAGATGGTCAGCAGTGGTGAGGATGACTGAAGCCAGGCTGAGAAATGTGTGTATGGGGAAGAATCTAGTAGGGGAGATCAGAAAGCAGAACATTGTAGGGTTGCTCTCATAGTCTTGTGGTGGCAGTGTCTGATCTGGGATACCTGTTGGTCTCTGTTGCAAAATACCTAGTCCTTAGAAACTACACGGTAATTATTTGAGGGATGATCATTTTGGTAGATAACCCCAGAGTTGTGCTGGCCTCTGATGTAGTATGGTTGGTTTATGATTGTCTGGTAGGATCCTATCATAATCTTGTGGCTGAAATCTGTGGTCTCACTTCCTTGTCTTTTCTTAATCTCCCTTTTAATGTTTGTTCTGGTTCACGAATTACTTCCTCAGAACATGCTCGATTGTATAGGGTTCTGTCAGGTTGCCTTCCCACTCACCCACCTAGGCATATTCATCAGCCATTTCTATCTACCGCCCAGTCTGTGTCTCTAACTCTTCCTCCCCACTCCTCAGCCACACCTTAAGGGTGTAGACTAGAGGCCTAGAAGAGGAAGAAATTATCAGGAATCAGGAGCCTAACGTCTTTGACCACTTGCCATTCTGTTTGTTTTCCTGAGAGTGCTTCTTCAGAATTTGAAGTGATTTCCTCCTTTCCAGTGGAGTGAGAATTCTGCATTTTATCCTTAGTTCTTTCCATTCTGAGGTAAAGCTTTACAAGTTCAACAATTACTGACTTTCAAGGCATTTATTCTACAGATATACTAAAGAAAATACAGTTGGAAACTCAGTGCTAAATAACACAACTTTATTCTATCCAAACCCTTGGAGCCTAACACCCAAAACTTCCAGCACAAAGAACGGTGTTAAAGTAATTGGGGGTAGCATTTAGCAACATGTGTCATGAGGAATTCTTTGAATGCACAAACCTCAATAACTTTAAAAAAGCTGCATATTCAGTTTATATTGTGAATATCTCTTTTTTCCTTTTGAACATTAGGCTTGTTTAAAAGAGTGTTGTACTTTAAATCCTGATTGCATTTTATAGTATCTGGTTTATACTAAGTGTTAAATAGCTGTTCATTGAATGAATTGATCAAGTGATGGGATAACAAAGATTTTAAATGTTTTTCACAAATACTGAGACCATGTGATGTGCACTAATACATTTTATTTTGAAATCTTTTGCTAAAATATTCAGATCGTAAGTAAATGAAGCCATTAAAGAACAACATATTGTGTTTACAGGTAGTAAGAAAAGTCAAGAAAGATGGCTCATTATGCTAACAGAATCCATTACTATTCTTTATCTTTTCTCATTACCACTGGTTTAAAATGGGATGATTTGCAATCTGTTTATTTGTAAGAATATGTCTATGTTATTAAAAAATACAAAATATTGTGTCACATACACTGTTTAGTGTACTTCCTCCTAATACTAACATTTCTTGTCAAGGATATTTCAGTAGCAAACTGAGGATTCCAAACATTGTCAGGGAGCTAAAATAGCCAGGTTGATGTTATCAAATAAAAACAAAATAAACTAAAAGAAGGCTTGTTTTAAATATAAAATCACCTTTACAACAATATTGAGTTGATAATTTTTTATCGCAAGATAATCTTAATATTTAGGTCAGGCTGAGATATACTGTTTAAAGTATTAATAAAACACTGTTATGAAAATCATCATAGAGTATTTGCTTTTGCTTCAATATTAACAAAACTTCCATTTGTATGATCTCAGATGGAAAAGTTCTTCCTAGCTCTGTGAATGATTCATAATTTAATTCCTTTCAAGAAATTATTAATTTTATTTTTTTGGATATCATTTGGAAAGGTATAACTAATAGGCACCCCTAGAGAGCAAGATGTAAAATACAATATATGGAATTCTAACTCATAGCTCTTGAACTTCTCTGGGATTCACAAGAAAGTTTTAGAAAGCTTAGCATGTGAGTCATAAAAATATTATTCCTCATTTGTAATTTATGTTAGAAATTTGCATGTGAATAATGTGGGAACGGTAGAAGTCTGGTGGTATCTTTCATAACTTTCGTTCTTATTTATAATGCAACTCTGTTGAGTTTGTTTCCCTAGTTGCCTTTCCCTAAAATGTGCCCTTCCCTATTTTTGTCCTGTTCCATCAAATACTTGTAAATCTAAATCCCTCTGAGCATAACTTCGCACCTTTGCATCTGTCTCCAAGGGAAAATGTAATCTTCCTTCCGTCATCTAATTAGCAGTGGGAGTCTCTGTGCTGTAGGCTCCATCATAGACACAAGTGTGATGTGCCAGTGTGCTGACATCAATAAACACTTTATTAAATTACACACCCCTCTAAGCAGGCACGGGCTTTCAGAGCCCTAATATTTTATGCACTATTGCACTGGCTCCCTGTTTTCTGAAACTGTGAGTATAAGGCCAAGCTAGGGTTATAAAGTCTTGGTGAGATTATGTAGATATAAAAAAAAGATACATGGCACCCTCTTATGTGTTAGGTTTGATGTTTACTTTTGAGAGAGAGAGACACAGAGCGTAAGTGGGTGAGGGACAGAGAGAGCAGGAGACACAGAACTCAAAGCAAGCTACAGGCTCCAAGCTGTCAGCAGAGAGCCGGATGTGGAACTCGAACTCACGAACCATGAGATCATGACCTGAGCTGAAGTCGGATGCTTAAGTGACTCAGCCACTCAGGCACCCCTTAGGTGTTAGGTTTAGTCTGTTTTAACAACTGATAACTAGCTAGAATTAAAGAATAACAGGAAGAAAGATGGGGCATATAATTTAGTGCCTCTTTTTCTTTGGACCACCGATGTCTCAGGAGAATAAAGGAGCCACTGATCTGAATAAAATTTCAAAATGATAAACCTTTCCTGGAATACTCCATCTTTAGATTTATAAATAGTATGTCGTAGTTAGTTTTCTGGATAATTTATAAAAGTATACATTCTTAATGCTTTTAAAATTATTAAAATGTTTAATATATGATAAAGGTAAGTACAATGAAACTAAATATCCTTTTTGAAAATTGAAATTTATCCTATTTAATAACCATCCTGACAGGTGCGAGGTGAAATCTCATTGTGGTTTTGATTTACATTTCCCTGATGATTAGTGATGTTGAACATCTTTTCATTACCTATTAGCCATCTGTACGAAGGTCTAATTTACATATAGTAAACTGATCCTTTTTAGTGTAAAATTCTATGAATTTTGACAAATGTATACAGTCGTGTAAGTACCACCGCAGAAAAGATAGAGAACATTTCCATCTCCCCAAAATGTTCCCTCATGTCACTTTGTGGTGATTAAGTCCCTGCAACCACTAATCTTTTGTGTTTTGAGTCTCGATACTTCTCTTTTTTCAAGAATGAAAAATTGAAAATATGACAAAAATGTCATATACAAGGTTATGCACTATATATGATTTTAAGTCCACTCAGCATAATGCATTGGAAATTAATCCGTGTTGCTATATCAATAGTTCCTACTTTCCTAATGACAAGGAGCATGTCAGTGTATGGTTGCACCAAAACGTCTTTGTCCATCTCGCATTTGAGGACATTCAAGCTGTTTCCAGATGTTGATGATAAAGAATAATGAATAATCATTATTTAATCATTTACATATACTGTAGTTTCGTGTGAACAAGTATGTTTATTTCTCCTGAACAAATACCTAGAATGAGAACGTGAGATCAAATGATGAGTGCATGTGTAACATTTTAAGAAACCTCGTTTTTTTCTCTAAAGTGGCTATAGGCAGTCCCAGCCCCCAGCACAAGGCTCAGTAAGTGAATTATTGAATGAATGAATCTTTCCACAATGGTAAGGAGCCCGCAAGAAAGAGTGTTAGTGTAGAATTTGTATGTGGGCTCATCACACCCCACAGCTGTAATCTTGTCACTGGCACTGCTTGGGGTGTCTGAACTCTCCAGTGAAGTCCCTCTTTAAAGGTGGCATTGGGGGAGAGACTGGAAGGTGGCGGCGTAGGAGGACGCTGGGCTCACCTTGTCCTGCTGATCACTTAGATTCCACCCACATCTGCCTAAATCACCCAGATAGCTGCCAGAAGACTAGCAGAACGGACTCTCTGGAGCCAAGTATAGACAAGAGGCCCATGGAAGAGGGTAGGAAGGGCGGAGAGGCTGTGCGCACTACATAGACTGGCGGGAGGCAGCCAGGGCAGTGGAGGGGCAGCCTGCCGGGCAAGGCAGAAGCCCCGAGTCTGGGTTGCAAAAACGGAGGGGCAGGACTACGTGAGTTCTGAGAGCCAGCAGGACTCAACATCTGGAATGTTATGTCAACAGCTCTGCTCTCGGAGAGCGGGAGGGTGAGAGGACACCGGGAGGGAGAGGTATTGAGCCCAGGAGGACAGAGCTCAGCTCGGTGGGGAACAAAGGTGCTGGGAAGCACCATCTCCCTCCCCCATCCTCCAGCCGAAATCCCAAAGGGAACCAGTTCCCGTCACCGAACTTGCTGCAAACACCCAACACTGTGCTTCTGTGGATCCATCCTCTCAACCGGTCTGCCTCCCTCCCAGTGCTGCAGGGCCCCTTCCCCAGGGGAACACTGATGGCAAAGCAAGCAAAGCCTGCCCCTCCCGCCCCTGTGCATCTTGTGGATCCACCCTGGCTAATTCACCCTTGGCCAGATCCCACCGAAGCAGCACCACAAGCCTAACAGTATGCAAATAGCCCAGACAGGGGTTACACCACTTCACAGTGAGTCCTGCCTCTGGGAGAGGGTAAGATAAGGTACGCACCAGTCTGACTATGGCCCCAGCAGTGGGATGAGGGCAGACATAGGGTCTGACTGTGGTCCTGCCCACCAACACAAGTTACTCTGGACAGTACGGGGGAAGTGCCCTGCAGTTGGGAGCCACCCCAGGGACTACCCAAAATGACGAAATGGAAGAATTCTCCTCAAAATAAATTCCAGGAGGTAGCGAAAACTAACGAATTGATCAAAAACGATTTAAGCAATATAACGGAATAAGAATTTAGATTAATAGTCATAAAAGTAATTGCTGGGCTTGAAAACAGCATAGAGAACAGCAGAGAATCTATTGCTACAGAGATCAAGGGACTAAGAAATAGGAGCTAAAAAATGCTATAAATGAAGTGCACCATAAAATGGAGGCGGCCATAGCACGTATTGAAGAGTCAGAGGAGAGAATAGGTGAATTAGAAGATAAAATTACGGGAAAAGAGGAAGCTGAGAAAAATAGAGATAAAAAAATCCAGGAGTATGAGGGAGAATTAGAGAACTAAGTGATGCAATCAAATGGAACAATATCCGTATCATAGGAATTCCAGAAGAAGAATACAGAGAGAAAGGGGCTGAAGTTGTACTTGAACAAATCATAGCTGAGAACTGCCCTGATCTGGGGAAGGAAAAAGGCATTGAAATCCAAGAATCAAGAGAACTCCCTTCAGAAGTAACTTCAATAGATTTTCTGCATGACATACCATACTGAAATTGCCAAAATACAAGGATAAAGAGAAAATTCTGAAAGCAGCTAGGGATAAGCAGGCTCAAACTTATAAAGGGAGACATATAAGACTAATGGCAGACCTATCTACTGAAACTTGGCAGGCCAGAAGGGAATGGCAGGAAATCTTCAATGTGATGAATAGAAAAAATATGCAGCTGAGAATCCTTTATCCAGCAAGTCTGTCATTCAGAATAGAAGGAGAGATAAAGGTCTTCCCAAACAAACAAAAACTGAAGGAATTCATCACCACTAAACCAGCCCTACAAGAAGTCCAAATGGAGATTGTGTGAGTGAAATGTTCCAAGGACCACAAAGCACCAGAGACATCACTACAAGTATGAAACCTACAGACATCACAGTGACTCTCAACCTATATCTTTCAATAATAACACTGAATGTAAATGGACTAAATGCTCCGACCAAAAGACTTGGGTATCAGAATGGATAAAGAAACAAGACCCATCTATTTGCTGTGTACAAGAGACTCATTTTAGACCTGAGGACACCTTCAGTTTGAAAGTGAGGGGATGGAGAAGTATCTATCATGCTACTGGAAGTCAAAAGAAAGCTGGAGTAGCCATACTTATATCAGACAAACTAGACTTTAAATTAAAGGCTGTAACAAGAGATGAAGAAGGGCATTATATAATAATTACAGGGTCTATCCAACAGGAAGAGCTAACAATTATAAATGTCTATGCACTGAATACGGGAGCCCCCAAATATATAAAACAATTACTCACAAACATAAGGAACCTTATTGACAAGAATGTGGTAATTTCAGGGGACATTAATACCCCATTTACAACAATGGATAGATCATCTAGACACAGGATCAAGAAAGAAACAAGGGCCCTGAATGATACATTGGATCAGATGGACTTGACAGACATATTTAGAACTCTGCATCCCAAAGCAACAGAATATACCTTCTTCTCGAGTGCACATGGAACATTCTTCAAGATAGATCACCTACTGGGTCACAAAACTGCCCTTCATAAGTATAAAATAATTGAGATCATACCATGCACACTTTCAGACCACAATGCTATGAAACTTGAAATCAACCACAGGAAAAAGTCTGGAAAACCTCCAAAAGCATGGAGGTTAAAGAACACCCTACTAAAGAATGAATGGGTCAACCAGGCAATTAGAGAAGAAATTTAAAAAATATATGGAAACAAATGAAAGTGAAAAGACAACAATCCAAACGCTTTGGGATGCAGCAAAGGCAGCCCTGAGAGGAAAATACATTGCAATCCAGGCATATCTCAAGAAACAAGCAAAATCCAAATACAAAATCTAACAGCACACCTAAAGGAACTAGAAGCAGAACAGCAAAGACAGCCTAAATCCAGCAGAAGAAGAGAAATCATAAAGATCAGAGCAGAAATAAACAATATAGAATCTAAAAAAACTATAGAGCAGATCAATGAAACCAAAAGTTGGTATTTTGAAAAACAGAATTGATAAAAGTCTAGCCAGGCTTCTCAAAAAGAAAAGGGAGATGACCCAAATAGGTAAAATCATGAATGAAAAAGGAATTATTACAACCAATTCCTCAGAAGTACAAGAAATTATCAGGGAATAGTATGAAAAATTATATGCCAACAAATTGGACAACCTGGAAAAAATGGACAAATTCCTAGGCACCCACACACTTCCAAAACTCAAACAGGAAGAAACAGAAAACTTGAACAGACCCCATAACCAGCAAAAAAAAAAAAATCAGTTATCAAAAATCTCCCAACAAATAAGAGTCCAAGACCAGATGGCTTCCCTGGGGAATTCTACCAGACATTTAAAGCAGAGATAATACCTATCCTTCTCAAGCTGTTCCAAAAAATAGAAAGGGAAGGAAAACATCCAGACTCATTCTATGAAGCCAGTATTACTCTGATTCCTAAACCAGACGGAGACCCAGTAAAAAAAGAGAACTACAGGCCAATATCCCTGATGAATATGGATGCAAAAATTCTCAATAAGATACTAGCAAATCAAATTCAACAGCATATAAAAAGAATTATTCACCATGATCAAGTGGGATTCATTCCTGGGATGCAGGGCTGGTTCAACATTCGCAAGTCAATCAATGTGATACATCATATTAAAAAAATAGAAGATAAGAACCATATGATTTTGTCAATCAATGCAGAAAAAAACATTTGACAAAATTCAGCATCCTTTCTTAATAAAAACCCTCGAGAAATTCGGGATAGAATGAACACTCTTAAACATTATAAAAGCCATTTATGACAAGCCCACAGCTAATATCATCCTCAATGGGGAAAAACTGAGAGCTTTCCCCCTGAGATCAGGAACCCGACAGCGATGGCCACTCTCACCACTGTTGTTTAACATAGTTTTGCAAGTGCTAGCATCAGCAATCAGACAACAAAAGGAAATCAAAGGCATCAAAATTGGCAAAGATGAAGTTAAGCTTTCACTTTTTGCAGATGACATGATATTATACATGGAAAACCTGTAGACTCCACGAAAACTCTACTAGAACTGATACATAAATTCAGCAAAGTCACAGGATACAAAACTAATGTACAGAAATCAGTTGCATTCTTATACACTAATAATAAAGCAACAGAAAGACAAATAAAGAAACTGATCCCATTCACATTTACACCAAGAATCATAAAATTCTTAGGAATAAACCTAACCAAAGATGTAAGAGATCAGTATGCTGAAAACTATAGAAAGTTTATGAAAGAAATTGAAGAAGATACAAGGAAATGGAAAAATATTCCGTGCTCATGGATTGGAAGAATAAATATTGTGAAAATGTCAATACTACCCAAAGCTATCTACACATTCAATGCAATCCCAATCAAAATTGCACCAGCATTCTTCTCGAAACTAGAACAAGCAATCCTAAAATTCATATGGAACCATAAAAGGCCCCGAATAGCCAAAGGAATTTTGAAGAAGAAGACCAAAGCAGGAGGCATCACAATCCCAGACTTTAGCCTCTACTACAAAGCTGTCATCATCAAGACAGCATGCTGTTATCACAAAAACAGACACATAGACCAATGGAATAGAATAGAGACTCCAGAATTGGACCCACAAAAGTATGGCCAACTAATCTTTGACAAAGCAGGAAAGAATAGCCAATGGAAAAAATACAGTCTCTTTAACAAATGGTCCTAGGAGAACTGGACAGCAACATGCAGAAGAATGAAACTAGACCACTTTCTTACACCATTCACAGAGATAAATTCAAAATGGATGAGGGACCTGAATGTGAGACAGGAAACCATCAAAAACCTAGAGGAGAAAGCCGGAAAAAAACCTCTCTACCCTCAGCCACAGCAATTTCTTACTCAACACATCTCCAAGGGCAAAGGAAATAAAAGCAAAAATGAACTATTCAGACCTCATCAAGATAAAAAGCTTCCACACTGCAAAGGAAACAATCAACAGAACTAAAAGGAATAGGAAAAGATATTTGCAAATGACATGTTGGACCAAGGGGTAGTATCCAAAATCTATAAAGAACTCACCAAACTCCACACCCGAAAAACAAATAATCCAGGGAAGAAATGGTCAGAAAACATGAATAGACACTTCTCTAAAGAAGACATCCAGATGGCCACAGGCACATGAAAAGATGCTCAATGTCACTCCTCATCAGGGAAATACAAATCAAAACCATACTCAGATACGACCTCATGCCAGTCAGAGTGGCTAAAATGAACAAATCAGGAGACTATAGAGCTGGCGAGGATGTGGAGAAACAGGAACCCTCTTGCACTGTTGGTGGGAATGCAAACTGGTGCAGCTGCTCTGGAAAACAGTGTGGAGGTTCCTCAAAAAAATTAAAAATAGATCTATCCTATGACCCAGTAATAGCTGCTAGGAATTTACCCAAGGGATACAGGAGTGCTGATGCATAGGGGCACTTGTACCGCAATATTTATAGCAGCACTTTCAACAATAGTCAAATTATGGAAAGTGAAATAGTCAAATTATGCTAAGTGAAATAAGTCTTACAGATTAAGAAAGATACCATATGTTTTCACTGTTGTATGGATCCTGAGAAACTTAACAGAAGACCATGGGGGAGGGGAAGGAGGAAAAAAAAAGTTAGAGATGGGGGGGGGGAGCAGCAAACCATAAGAGACTGTTAACTGAGAACAAACTGAGGGTTGATGGGGGGTGGGAGGGACGGGAGGGTGGGTGATGGGCTTTGAGGAGGGCACGTGCTGAGATGAGCAGTGGGTGTTGTATGGAAACCAATTAGACAATAAATTTCATATTAAAAAATAAATAACGTGGCTATAATATGCAGCATTACCATCTGCAAAGTATAGAAGTTTGATTTACTTTGTATCCTTGCCAGCACCTGTTAATGTCTTTTAAAATTTTATTTTAGCTATTTAATGTAGTGTAGTGGTAAACATTGTGGTTTTACTTTTCACATTTTTATTAATGGTGACTGATGTTGAACATTTCTTTTTGTGATTATTTGGCATATGTATGCTGTTGTAATTGTGGAGCCTGTGCCCATTTTTAAGTGAGTTAATTATTGACTTTGGTATTTTTTAACGTATTATGGAAAATGTTTTATCACATATGTGTTTGCAATTATTTTCCCCAAGTTTATGAATTTTCTTTTCATTTTATTATGTTTCTTATAAAAGACATAATATTTAATAAAATATATCATTATCTATATTAAATATATAGTTATTACATATATGTTTCTTTTGTCTCCATTATTTAAGAAGAATTCTTCTTTTAATTGTCTCTTTAAAAAAGCTTAATTGACATGTTTTTTCTTACTGAAATTGATATGTTATGCTTTAAATTTCCCTTTAAGCACATTATTAGCAACATCCTATGAATTTTGAAATATACTGGCTTTTAAATTTTATTAAGTTTAAAATCAACACAATGTTGGCAAGGGTGTGGAGAAAGGGGACCCCTCTTTCACTGTTGGTAGGAATGCAAACTGGTGCTGCCACTCTGGAAAAGAGTATGTAGGTTTTTAAAAGGTTAAAAATAGAACTACCCCATGGTCCAGCAATTGCACCACTGGATATTTAACCAAAGATTACAAAAGTACTAATTCAAGAGGATACAAGTACCCTGGTGTTTCTAGTAACAGTATCAACAATGCCCAAATTATGGAAATAGCTCAAGTGTCCATAGGCTGATAAATGGATTAGAAAGTGCTATGAAAAAGAATGAAGTCTTGCCATTCGTGATGATATGGATGGAGCTAGAGAGTATCACGCTAAGCAAAATAAGTCAGTCAGAAAAAGACAAATACTATATGATTTCACTCATAAATGGAATTTAAGAAACAAAACATGCAAAGGGGAAACAACAAAAAAAGAGGGGCAAACCAAGAAACAGGTTCTTAACTATAGAGAACAAACTGATGGTTACTAGAGAGGAGATAGGTGGGAGGATGGGTGAAATGGGTGATGGGGAGTAAGGAGTGCATTTGTGATGAGCCCTGGGTGTTACATGGAATGTTGAATCACTAGAATGTACAGCTGAAACTAGTATTACACAGTATGTTAACTAACTGGAATGTAAATAAAAATTTAAAGTAAGATAAACTAAAATAAAAAATCTAATCCAATCTAATCTAATCTACTCTATTATGGTACTTCTTTTTTTTTTTTAATGAAATTTATTGACAAATTGGTTTCCATACAACACCCAGTGCTCATCCCAAAAGGTGCCCTCCTGAATACCCATCATCCACCCTCTCCTCCCTCCCACCCCCCATCAACCCTCAGTTTGTTCTCAGTTTTTAACAGTCTCTTATGCTTTGGCTCTCTCCCATTCTAACCTCTTTTTTTTTTTTTTTCCTTCCCCTCCCCCATGGGTTTCTGTTAAGTTTCTCAGGATCCACATAAGAGTGAAACCATATGGTATCTGTCTTTCTCTGTATGGCTTATTTCACTTAGCATCGCACTCTCCAGTTCCATCCACGTTGCTACAAAAGGCCATATTTCATTTTTTCTCATTGCCACGTAATATTCCATTGTGTATATAAACCACAATTTCTTTATCCATTCATCAGTTGATGGACATTTAGGCTCTTTCCATAATTTGGCTATTGTTGAGAGTGCTGCTATGAACATTGGGGTACAAGTGCCCCTATGCATCAGTACTCCTGTATCCCTTGGATAAATTCCTAGCAGTGCTATTGCTGGGTCATAGGGTAGGTCTATTTTTAATTTTTTGAGGAACCTCCACACTGCTTTCCATAGCGGCTGCACCAATTTGCATTCCCACCAACAGTGCAAGAGGGTTCCCGTTTCTCCACATCCTCTCCAGCATCTATAGTCTCCTGATTTGTTCATTTTGGCCACTCTGACTGGCGTGAGGTGATACCTGAGTGTGGTTTTGATTTGTATTTCCCTGATAAGGAGCGATGCTGAACATCTTTTCATGTGCCTGTTGGCCATCTGGATGTCTTCTTTAGAGAAGTGTCTATTCATGTTTTCTGCCCATTTATTCACTGGGTTATTTGTTTTTCGGGTGTGGAGTTTGGTGAGCTCTTTATAGATTTTGGATACTAGCCCTTTGTCCGATATGTCATTTGCGAATATCTTTTCCCATTCCGTTGGTTGCCTTTTAGTTTTGTTGGTTGTTTCCTTGGCTGTGCAGAAGCTTTTTATCTTCATAAGGTCCCAGTAATTCACTTTTGCTTTTAATTCCCTTGCCTTTGGGGATGTGTCGAGTAAGAGATTGCTATGGCTGAGGTCAGAGAGGTCTTTTCCTGCTTTCTCCTCTATGGTTTTGATGGTTTCCTGTCTCACATTTAGGTCCTTTATCCATTTTGAGTTTATTTTTGTGAATGGTGTGAGAAAGTGGTCTAGTTTCAACCTTCTGCATGTTGCTGTCCAGTTCTCCCAGCACCATTTGTTAAAGAGGCTGTCTTTTTTCCATTGGATGTTCTTTCCTGCTTTGTCAAAGATGAGTTGGCCATACGTTTGTGGGTCTAGTTCTGGGGTTTCTATTCTATTCCATTGGTCTATGTGTCTGTTTTTGTGCCAATTCCATGCTGTCTTGATGATGACAGCTTTGTAGTAGAGGCTAAAGTCTGGGATTGTGATGCCTCCTGCTTTGGTCTTCTTCAAAATTCCTTTGGCTATTCGGGGCCTTTTGTGGTTCCATATGAATTTTAGGATTGCTTGTTCTAGTTTCGAGAAGAATGCTGGTGCAATTTTGATTGGGATTGCATTGAATGTGTAGATAGCTTTGGGTAGTATTGACATTTTGACAATATTTATTTTTCCAATCCATGAGCAGGGAATGTCTTTCCATTTTTTTAAATCTTCTTCAATTTCCTTCATAAGCTTTCTATAGTTTTCAGCATATAGATCCTTTACATCTTTGGTTAGATTTATTCCTAGGTATTTTATGCTTCTTGGTGCAATTGTGAATGGGATCAGTTTCTTTATTTGTCTTTCTGTTGCTTCATTGTTAGTGTATAAGAATGCAACTGATTTCTGTACATTGATTTTGTATCCTACAACTTTGCTGAATTCCTGTATCAGTTCTAGCAGACTTTTGGTGGAGTCTATCGGATTTTCCATGTATAATATCATGTCATCTGCAAAAAGCGAAAGCTTGACTTCATCTTTGCCATTTTTTTTGCCTTTGATTTCCTTTTGTTGTCTGATTGCTGATGCTAGAACTTCCAGCACTATGTTAAACAGCAGCGGTGAGAGTGGGCATCCCTGTCGTGTTCCTGATCTCAGGGAAAAAGCTCTCAGTTTTTCCCCGTTGAGGATGATGTTAGCTGTGGGCTTTTCATAAATGGCTTTCATGATCTTTAAGTATGTTCCTTCTATCCCGACTTTCTCAAGGGTTTTTATTAAGAAAGGGTGCTGGATTTTGTCGAAGGCCTTTTCTGCATCGATTGACAGGATCATATGGTTCTTCTCTTTTTTTTTTGTTAATGTGATGTATCAAGTTGATTGATTTGCGAATGTTGAACCAGCCCTGCATCCCAGGAATGAATCCCACTTGATCATGGTGAATAATTCTTTTTATATGCTGTTGAATTCGATTTGCTAGTATCTTATTGAGAATTTTTGCATCCATATTCATCAGGGATATTGGCCTGTAGTTCTCTTTTTTTACTGGGTCTCTGTCTGGTTTAGGAATCAAAGTAATACTGGCTTCATAGAATGAGTCTGGGAGTTTTCCTTCCCTTTCTATTTCTTGGAATAGCTTGAGAAGGATAGGTATTATCTCTGCTTTAAACGTCTGGTAGAACTCCCCTGGGAAGCCATCTGGTCCTGGACTCTTATTTGTTGGGAGATTTTTGATAACCGATTCAATTTCTTCGCTGGTTATGGGTCTATTCAAGCTTTCTATTTCCTCCTGATTGAGTTTTGGAAGAGTGTGGGTGTTCAGGAATTTTTCCATTTCTTCCAGGTTGTCCAATTTGTTGGCATATAATTTTTCATAGTATTCCCTGATAATTGTTTGTATCTCTGAGGGATTGGTTGTAATCATTCCATTTTCATTCATGCTTTTATCTATTTGGGTCATCTCCCTTTTCTTTTTGAGAAGCCTGGCTAGAGGTTTGTCAATTTTGTTTATGTTTTCAAAAAACCAACTCTTGGTTTCGTTGATCTGCTCTACAGTTTTTTTAGATTCTAAATTGTTTATTTCTGCTCTGATCTTTATTATTTCTCTTCTTCTGCTGGGTTTAGGCTGCCTTTGCTGTTCTGCCTCTAGTTTCTTTAGGTGTGCTGTTAGATTTTGTATTTGGGATTTTTCTTGTTTCTTGAGATAGGCCTGGATTGCAATGTATTTTCCTCTCAGGACTGCCTTTGCTGCGTCCCAAAGCGTTTGGATTGTTGTATTTTCATTTTCGTTTGTTTCCATATATTTTTTAATTTCTTCTCTAATTGCCTGGTTGACCCACTCATTCGTTAGTAGGGTGTTCTTTAACCTCCATGCTTTTGGAGGTTTTCCAGACTTTTTTCTGTGGTTGATTTCAAGCTTCATAGCATTGTGGTCTGAAAGTAAGCATGGTATAATTTCAATTCTTGTAAACTTATGAAGGGCTGTTTTGTGACCCAGTATATGATCTATCTTGGAGAATGTTCCATGTGCACTCGAGAAGAAGGTATATTCTGTTGCTTTGGGATGCAGAGTTCTAAATATATCTGTCAAGTCCATCTGATCCAATGTCTCATTCAGGGCCCTTGTTTCTTTATTGACCGTGTGTCTAGATGATCTATCCATTTCTGTAAGTGGGGTGTTAAAGTCCCCTGCAATTACCACATTCTTATCAATAAGGTTGCTTATGTTTATGAGTAATTGTTTTATATATTTGGGGGCTCCGGTATTCGGCGCATAGACATTTATAATTGTTAGCTCTTCCTGATGGATAGACCCTGTAACTATTATACAATGTCCTTCTTCATCTCTTGTTACAGCCTTTAATTTAAAGTCTAGTTCGTCTGATATAAGTATGGCTACTCCAGCTTTCTTTTGGCTTCCAGTCGCATGATAAATAGTTCTCCATCCCCTCACTCTCAATCTAAAGGTGTCCTCAGGTCTAAAATGAGTCTCTTGTAGACAGCAAATAGATGGGTCTTGTTTTTTTATCCATTCTGATACCCTATGTCTTTTGGTTGGCGCATTTAATCCATTTACATTCAGTGTTATTATAGAAACATACGGGTTTAGAGTCATTGTGATGTCTGTATGTTTTATGCTTGTAGTGATGTCTCTGGGACTTTGTCTCACAGGGTCCCCCTTAGGATCTCTTGTAGGGCTGGTTTAGTGGTGACAAATTCCTTCAGTTTTTGTTTGTTTGGGAAGACCTTTATATCTCCTTCTATTCTAAATGACAGACTTGCTGGATAAAGGATTCTTGGCTGCATATTTTTTCTGTCTAGCACCCTGAAAATCTCGTGCCAATTCTTTCTGGCCTGCCAAGTTTCAAAAGAGAGATCAGTCACGAGTCTTATAGGTCTCCCTTTATATTTGAGGGCACGTTTACCCCTTGCTGCTTTCAGAATTTTCTCTTTATCCTTGTATTTTGCCAGTTTCACTATGATATGTCGTGCAGAAGATAGATTCAAGTTACGTCTGAAGGGAGTTCTCTGTGCCTCTTGGATTTCAATGCCTTTTTCCTTCCCCAGTTCAGGGAAGTTCTCAGCTATTATTTCTTCAAGTACCCCTTCAGCACCTTTCCCTCTCTCTTCCTCCTCTGGGATACCAATTATGCGTATATTATTTCTTTTTAGTGTATCACTTAGTTCTCTAATTTTCCCCTCATACTCCTGGATTTTTTTATCTCTCTTTTTCTCAGCTTCCCCTTTTTCCATAACTTTATCTTCTAGTTCACCTATTCTCTCCTCTGCCTCTTCAAGCCGAGCTGTGGTGGTTTCCATTTTGTTATGCATTTCGTTTAAAGCGTTTTTCAGCTCCTCGTGACTGTTCCTTAGTCCCTTGATCTCTGTAGCAAGAGATTCTCTGCTGTCCTGTATACTGTTTTCAAGCCCAGCGATTAATTTTATGACTATTATTCTAAATTCACTTTCTGTTATATTATTTAAGTCCTTTTTGATCAGCTCATTATCTGTTGTTATTTCTTGGAGATTCTTCTGAGGGGAATTCTTCTGCTTGGTCATTTTGGATAGTCCCTGGCGTGGTGAGGACCTGCAGGGCACTTCCCCTGTGCTGTGGTGTATAACTGGAGTTGGTGGGCGGGGCTGCAGTCTGACCTGATGTCTGCCCCCAGCCCACCGCTGGGGCCACAGTCAGACTGGTGTGTGCCTTCTCTTCCCCTCTCCTAAGGGCAGGATTCTCTCTGGGATGGTGTGGCTCGTCTGGGCTACTTGCACCCTGCCAGGCTTGTGATGCTGGGGATCTGGCATATTAGCTAGGGTGGGTAGGCAAGGTGCACGGGGGCAGGAGGGGCAGGCTTAGCTTGCTTCTTCTTAGGTGATCCACTTCAGGAGGGGCCCTGTGGCAGCGGGAGAGAGTCAGATCCGCTGCCGGAGGTTTGGCTCCGCAGAAGCGCAGAGTTGGGTGTTTGCGGGGAGCGAGCAAGTTCCCTGGCAGGAACTGGTTCTCTTTGGGATTTTGGCTGGGGGATGGGCGGGGGAGATGGCGCTGGTGAGCGCCTTTGTTCCCCACCAAACTGAGCTCTGTCGTCAGGGGGCTCAGCAGCTCTCCCTCCCTTTGTCCTCCAGCCTTCCCCGCTTTCCGAGCAGAGCTGTTAACTTATGACCTCCCAGACTCTAAGTCGCGCTTAGAATATAACAATAGCAGAGCTATTAACTTATGACCTCCCAGACGCTAAGTCGCGCTTGCTGTCGGAACACAGTCCGCCCGGCCCCTCCGCTTTTGCAAGCCAGACTCGGGGGCTCTGCTTGGCCGGCGAGCCGCCCCTCCGCCCCGGCTCCCTCCCGCCAGTCCGTGGAGCGCGCACCGCCTCGCCGCCCTTCCTACCCTCTTCCGCGGGCCTCTCGTCTGCGTTTGGTTCCGGCGACTCCGTTCTGCTAATCCTCTGGCGGTTTTCTGGGTTATTTAGGCAGGTGTAGATGGAATCTAAGTGATCAGCAGGACGTGCGGTGAGCCCAGCGTCCTCCTAAGCCGCCATCTTGCAAAAAACTACTATTATGGTACTTCTTCTGTGACCCAGGTCTAATAGTTTTTTAAATTTTTAAATATTTATGGATATTCAGGTTTTTCTCTCTCATTAGTTACTCATTTAAATTTGTTATAGTTAGAGAAATATGGTATAATTTGTCTTCTTAAATATACTATGACTCATGTTACTGCCCAGAATGTGGCCTTCTCACTGCATCTTATAGGTATATTTGAAAAGAAAGTATTTGCTGATATTATTGGGAGGAATGTTAAAGTTCCCTGTTGTAATTGTGTAATTACTGATTTTTTTATAGCAGTTTATAAATTTTTCAGTTTATCAGTTTATAAATTTTTGCTTAATGTATTTTGAAGTCTGTCTACACATTTATTTTTGTTGCATTTTCTATGTGAATTGGCCCTTTTTCATTATATAGTTTCTTTTTCTCTGGTAATATTCCTTGTTCTGAAGTCTACGTTATCTGATGTTAATTTAGCCAGTCCATATTTTTTTATAATTAGTGTTCTCATGGTAAATATTGTATATTCTTTTACATTCAACCTATCTCTATCTTACTATTCAAGATGAATTTATTTTATATCACATGTCGTCAGTTCGTACTTTGTTACCATTCTGGTACAGGGCAAGTGAAGATACTAGCCTTCATAGTGTTTGGAAGTTTACTTATTTGATAATTAACTCTAAAAATATAATGAAATTTAGTATAAGCTTACTATAGTTTTATCAGTTTTATTCATGGTGATAAATCTACCTAATCAAACTAAAAATCAAAATTAGAACTTTGTTCTTTACATTTATAGACTTTATTTATACTGACTTTAGCAAATGAAATACTATGTAAAGTCTACCAAATCTATTTTTTTAGTTCCCTGTATTGGTTTATTTCTTCCGATGGCACAATTTGTTTTCAATTGTGATTTTGCAATCACACTTTGCAGTTGCAAACTTAGAATGCACATTTGCACTGCACAGCAGACATATACAATATTTGAGGGGATGGAATTGGAAAGGACCACTACGAGCTATATGATCTTAAATGATATTTTAGTTTTTGTGTATCTTGTCATATAGTTTTATCATCCTTTTCCCAATGCTGTGGAACTTTAAGATAAATTCAGTATTAGACGTATGAGTCCACTGCTGATATGTGTGTGCGTGTGTGTATATACCTGATATAACTGATATCTCTACTTATGCACAGTGCTGTGCTTCCCACCACACTGTGTTCTCTGTTCGTATGGATATACCATAGATGTTTTATCTCTTCCCTTGTAGTTGTCCTACTCCTATTTTAAGAATGGAAACCAGCTAGGTTTTAGAGTTTTATCATCAAATGAAACTGCTATCATCCAAGATAAGTTATGGAAGCGATCAATGTGTTGTGCTTAAAAAGGTGAATATAAATGTTTACAAAAAGAAATCAGGAGAAATGTTGAATGAATACAGGAGTCTTCCATTTTAAGAAATTAGGACTGGAGGCATATGCCTTCTTTGTGACCCTTTATTCTCATTCCATAACTGACTTAGGAGAAAATAAAAGTGAGAAAACTCAATCTCCACTCAACTTCCTTTCTGTATGTCCCACTCACCTCCCCACCCCCAGGTATCTATGATTCTTTGTTGGTGGTGGTGGGAGGCAGGAAAATAAGTTAAAATGTCCTCAAATGGAAACGCAAGCTAGATAATACTTTCTTTGATTAACTCAGTCCATTAAAAACTATTCACACACAAGAATACAAACACATGCACAAATACACAAAGCAATAAAAACATGCCTTTTTCTAAGATGCAGAAGGCATGTTTGGAGGAGTAATCAAAAAGTCAGGAAGTAACACCATGTAAAAAGAATCTCACGCAGAAAATAAGAAGGTGTCATCTACACAGGAAGGGGTTATATACAGAAGATATACCTAGTATCCAAGGGAGCTAGGAAATGCTGAACAGCATTCAGCTTGAAACAGTCGTTTGCAGTTAACTGAGGAGATGTCATTTTATAGATTATGTCTTAATGGTCCAGAGTTTAGATGTACTACTTTGTTTCTGGCACTGATCTTAACTCACTTAATTCTTATTAAAATGAAGCATCTTTGTGATTCTCATAGTGATCGTGACTGAATATGGGTCAAGTGTATAATTGTTTCAGGGACCAGTGAATAATCTCCTTTATTATCTGAAAGCTTATCAATTTCATTGCCTTCAGTAAGCGTAGATTTTTGTTATATGACTTTTTTTTTTTGGTATTATCCTGGATTTAAGCACTAAATGATTCAGTAAAGCAGACTTATAAACTGTAATACTATCTAATGGTTAAAAATAATTACAGATGTGTTTCTTCCATTGGTGTTTATACTACAAAAAAAAGTCAGATATACATACATGAAAACCAAAACTTTTAAAAACAGGTGGTCATAGGGGCGCCTGGGTGGCTCAGTCAGTTAAGCGTCCGGCTTCGGCTCAGGTCATGATCTCGCGGTTTGTGAGTTCAAGCCCCGCGTCGGGCTCTGTGCTGACAGCTCAGAGCCTGGAGCCTGTTTCAGATTCTGTGTCTCCCTCTCTCTCTCTGACTCTCCCCCGTTCATGCTCTGTCTCTCTCTGTCTCAAAAATAAATAAACGTTAAAAAAAATTTAAAAAAAGTAGGTGGTCATAAAACTTATCATGTGAAAGACTGAGAGCTGTATTTCAGTTGGAATTCCAAGAGGCATAGCAGGGAATTGAATGGTAGTGATGAGGCCAGGAACAGGGTGTAAAGTTAGAGTAGGGGACAGAAACGACTAAATGTAGCCATACCTTTCAAGAAAAATTGTTAATTATTTTTATTAACTATTTTGCCATCAATTCCAACTTTCCTCCTAAAGACATAATTCTTTAAAAAGAAGGATTGCTACTGAACCTTTGTTCTCAAAGGGACTTGAATAGCGACTTTATACTTAAAATTCAACATGACAATCATACGTTTTAAGTCCAAAGCAATCTGTGGACATTACATGTCCAAACACATTTTTGCTGGCATTTTTAATAAATATTCTGTATCCGGAATGTGTATATGTCCACATACTTTTGTGGTCTGTAATTCAGAACACTTCTGTGGTGTCAGATCTCCCCACTCCAGTGAGTTCATCTTTTCTGTGCTCAGCAAACTGGAAGCTAGCCAGGATGTCTTCTCGATAACAGTATTTCAGTGTAAGTTTTAATCATGATAACATCTATTCATTATTAAATTATGCAAGACATTTCAGAACGGTGCAAGGGAAATCGGATGACCTGAGTTGTATTTCTGGTTATGACACAAACTACTGGAGACTGAGCACATCATATAACATTACTCTTGAAACTGTTTCCATCTCTGTCAGATTAAATTATGGGAGAAAAAATTTATTTCTGAAACTCAGTTCAAAAATACTTGATACTGGGTGATTCAGTCGATTAACTATCTGACTCTTTTTTTGTTTGGGGGGGTGCACAACTAGGGGAGGGGCAGCGAGGGGGACAGAGGATCTGAAGGCTATGTGCCGACAGGCTGACAGTAAGGAGCTGAGGTGGGGCTCAGACTCATGAACCACGAGATCATGACCTGAGCCAAAGTCTGACGCTCAACCAACTGAGCCACTCAGGTACCCCAAGTGTCTGACTCTTGATTTCAGTTCAGGGCTCGTCTTGTGGCTCATGGGTTCAAGCCCCATGCCGGGCTCTGTGCTGACAGTAATACTATTTTTTTTAAAGTTTATTTATTTTATTTTGAGAGAGAGCATGCATGAGCAGAGGAGGGGCAGAGAGAGGGAGAGACAGAATCCCAAGAAGGCTCTGCACTGTCATCACGGAGCTGGACATGGGGCTCTAACCCATATGTTTGTGCTAAGGCCAGGTGTAATTTCTCCCTCAGGCACAGTAGGCCCAGAGCCTAGGGTCCCCCTTACTTTGGGGGGGTGACCAAAACATGAAGGTGTTTTTATTTCTTTTAAAATCAGAGCCAAAAAGTAAACTTTTATATCAAAGACAATTCTTTAATATGTAATATTAATATATGTGTCCTTATCTGAATGCCATTGTAAAATATGTTTGCTGTTATGTTTTATCGAGGAAAAAGTCCTCAAGGGGCCCATGGAAGTCATAAAACCAACCTGGCTAAGATAGAGAAGGCTGTGGCTGAAGAATTAGATGGCTTGGACTCTGCATTATAACAGGCCTGGACCTAAGTTTAGGTTTGAGCTTAGACATCTTAAGAAATTATGTCATACAATCAAAATGAAATGATTCCATTTTATCATGCTCGTTTTTTTGTACGTGAGCTTTGTACAGTCGTTTCCCTGTTTGTGACCCATTGCATATTCATGATCCGTCATTCCAATTCATGGAAAACAATTCCATCCCACTATGTGGTCAGAACTCAGTTTAACCACTGCACATGCTTGCATACAATATGCACAAGTGTTCACAAGATTGCACTCTGTCTCCTCTTCCCTGTGTGTCATCTACGATATGATTTCCTGCAAAAAAGATTTCTCAGAGCTTCCATGTTTGCATTCGGGGCTCTTTTCACCCATCAACACTGTTAATTCTTAGATAGTGAGAATCGTTCACATTTGACAGCCTCCACACAGTAGAATGTATGGCACACAGACAGTGCTCCATGAACGTTGCTGAGAGAACAATCCTGAGCCTCAGTGACTGCATCGACGCAGTGAAAATTCTAAACACAGTCCATTGAAATGTGTGGGAAAAAATACATCTACAAGCAAATATTGGTACACCTAGTGCATTGGGATGCTTATTATAATATAGCTTAATATTTTAAGTATCTACAAAACTCACACTATGTCTTAGAGTGCATACTTAAGCATTGATACCTTTAAGACTTAAAAACATGAATAAATATTAGAAAATAAAGAAATAAACGGTTTATTGTCTTTTTAGTTCAGTTTGAAATATATGATGAAAGTACTATTTAACATTGAGCCAAGCATTATGAAAAATAGAAAATAAATTACAATCTAGTCCCTTTCTGCCCCCAAGAAAATGAAATTTAATGCAACACTATTCCAATTTTATATTTCAGCTACAGATGCATAATTTAGGAATTAATCCTTTTTTTATGTAATGGGCCTCCATATAGAGATAAGATAGGCTATCTACAAATGGGCTTTTTTAGTATTGTGCAAATATTGAAGCATAATTAGAATTAAAAGTTAGTGCTGATAAAATTGTCTGCTTCTTTTATTTAAGCCTGACCATCTCATAAATGCATGCCAAAAAGATCTGTCTAATGATGACTGTGCTAATCACATGTAATCCACTATATTTAAAAATTAAGTATATCTTTATGACCGATAATATATTTCCACGTTTGTACCTTTGAATAATTTTACAAATTAATGTCATGTCTCTTTGCACTTTTAGGTTTACTGGCAAGAACACAGATTGCTGTATAGTAAATCCCGATTTAGTGCATATACTACACATTCACATAGTAGGACACTCTGAAGTGTGTTGTGATTGATTGCACGCTATTTATTCGTACATGCACAGGTCTTCACATAAGTAACTTGGAAAGGAAATGATCTTTAAGGGGTTTTTCCTTCTAGCTATAGAAGTTTTTCCTTGATGTTCTTCCAAGAATGCATTAAATGAGGAATGACACCCTACCTTGGTAAGGAATTCCTAATAAAATTCTCGAGCTCTTTCTCCCCATCTCTTCATTCATTGCTTTTCAGAAGCAGTTTAAGCCCTGGATCAAAGAAAATTGGGTACCAGATGGGTTTTATCCTAACATCTTTAAGTTACCCTGAGAGCATTCTTGCTACCAATTTCCACACAGTGAAATAAATCCTAGCTACAGTAGAATGAGACTTCCAGGAAGCAGCAGGTGTAATGTCACAGCTGTATTAGCACTGCTAACTTGATCGAGGATCACGTTACATCTGGGACTGTCACAGTCGCTACTGAAGTTACAAAGGCTGCTGAGAGTGAAGCAAAAACTCTTGGGTGCTATTCTTTAGCTTATTAGTGGGAATCTTAGAGAAAATGGCCACACTAACTAATGTGTCTCACTCACCAATGCTTCTCTTTACTCCTGCCACATGCTTTATTGACCCACTGCACCCAGTTTTTGTGTGCTTTGTCTGTTTTTGCTAATTATCATGTTAAAATGTTAGCATGTGGCTTAGCTGGAGAAGTATATTACTGGTTTGCGTGCAGGTCACATTCTGGGGGAATAAAATTCATTTCAAAGGGCTTTGCTTAGAGGGAAATTTTAATCTGAGAGGAATAACAAGGATCAGAGCTTCCTGGAATTCTGTCTGCATTTGTAACATTCCTAACAATGTTTGATAACTTATCTGATACTTTGTGTTACATATGCATTTAAAAATCATATATTGATTTCCTATTTGACTGATGTTTTATGTGAGTTCTGTGATGTTGTATATAAACAGGATATGGGCATAAAACGGTACAAATGGTCGTTGATGCCATGTTGTACATTTTAGAAAAATAAATCGTTTCCTTCTCATTGAAATATTTTAGAATAATAATATTCAATTCCAAAAATATTTATTGAATATTTTGTGCAATACATTTATGTGTAACTTTTGATTCAAGACATAAAACCATGCTTTAAACCTACAATCTAAACAGAGATACATATGCAAACACATACTTAAAATAGAGTGATAAATGTTCAATTTAGAATTATATATTTCCTATGACATTAGAGCACAGTAGGTAATGTGCAATGAATGCTTGGAAAATAAGATTAAGCATATGGACTCATATTATTTGAGTCCTAAGTGTAGGGCTTTGATTCAGTTATTTCACATAGTGCTTTTTACTAGATGCATAAAATGGTATCAGATGCATAACAAGGAAGTATTTAGTATGCGCTGGCTCACTTAAATTGTATAAACATACCTGAAAAATGTTCTTTTCTTTCTCAATATTGAAATTTCATTAGGCTGTATTGGTGCTATAAACCTCGAAAAGGATTAAAATTATTCATCCATAGAGCCTTGGATTGGGTCTTAATAATCTTCAGGATTTTCTATTGTTATAAATGGTAAAATTAAAGAAAATTTAGGAAAATGGTACATTAAAATCTTAACATAATCAGCTGACTGAAGAATGACTAATTCCTTTTATCAGCCAAGGATGGATTACAGCTTAATGGATCATCTGTGATGTGTAGAGACCTAATTAATTATTGAGATGAGTCAAAATGTCTATTATATTTTGTGATCTGCCATTCTCTGCTTACATATATAAATAAAATTAATATGTTTTAGAGAAAAATGGTTTTGATAAATATTTTAGAAGAATAATGAAAACTCTGTGATTGTAAAAATGAAATGAAATCCAAACATTTGAAAACGTAAATCTAAAGGAAAACAGAGTTTGTAGGGTGATCAGAATAATTGCTGTAGTTTACTGACTTTAATCAAACAGATCTTTCAGATTAAAAAAAAAATTCTGGAATAAACTTGATTATTTGGAAATAATCATTATCTTCCCGCAATAATCACCTTATATTTGATTTTCCTGAAAGTGTAACAGGACACATACCTGAGCTGTGAGTCATTAAACAGGGGAAAGTCATAACACATTCTGAAGATGACTTAGGTTTAGAGAGTCCTTCGATTTTTCTATTCAAAGTGTGTAGGCCAGCCTCATTGGCCTTACAGGGGAGCTTGTTAGAAGTGCGGAGTATTGTGCCCCGCCCCAAACCCACTAAATGAGAACACTGACTTCTAACAGGAGCCCCAGGAGATGTAAATGTACATTAAGGTTTGCAAAGCACTGGTCTAAAGGAATTGCGGGAATGCAGAATGAATGCTCAGCGATGGTTCAATGATTCTTGTGATACTCATGTGAAATTATTTTTGAGATTAAAATACGTTACTGGGGTTTTGAAAGGGCTTCTTGAAAATAAATTTATTAACTGGAAATAAAATTATATAATTTCATTAATTTTTAGCATTTTCATGGCAAGAAATAGTTTAACTTTGGTCTCAGCCCATTTGATTCGTTCTAATTATAGTTCCGTTTACAAGTATAGCTCCCTTAAGTGATATTTTCATATTCTAAACTTTAGCCTTTATTTTTCACCAGAAATAACCCAACCGATTCAGAAAGACTTTTTTAAAACATATTTTTTACTTAATTCAAGAAATGTTGGAGTGCCTAGTTGGGCTCACTTGGTTAAGCATCTGACTTGATTTCAGCTCAGGTCGTGATCTCATGGTTTTGGGGATCAGGCATCATGTCTCTCTCTCTCTCCCTCACTATCTGCCCCTCCCCCACTTGTATGTGAGTGCGCTCTCTCTCTCTCTCTCTCTCTCAAAAATGCATAAATAAACTTAAAAAAAAAAGAAATGTTTACTTACACACCTATATATACACAGTAACAATTCACTAGTGAGGGAAATTCAATAAAGTATAAATACCTAGACAAGATTCAGAATTATGTATTAGTGAGGGAGTAGTTTATGTACATAAAAAGTTACATATCAGGCTTGAAACTAAATAACCCATCAGAAATAATGTAAAAGAATATATTTTTTTAAATATCACTTGGTTCCATGTTATTATCCTGGTAGTTAGATATATTTAAAATTTTTAATTGATTTGGGTCAAGGTGAAATGGTTTTTGGAAAATTAATTTAGCTAATACCCCGCAGGATATATTTTAAGTAAAAAAAATGAAGGTTAAGGAAATCTGTTAGTGTACATTTTTTGCATGAAATGATAACATAAAATAGTGTGTTGGTTCACTTGCTCTCTGCCTCTCTCAAAAAATAAAAAAATAAAAAATAAAAAAAAACATAAGGGTTCCTGGGTGGCTGAGTTGGTTAAGAGTCAACTCCTAATTTTGACTTAGGACTCGGGTCATGATCTCAGGGTTGTGAGACCCAGCCCTACATCAGGCTCCCTGCTGAGTGTGGAAACTGCTTAAGATTACTTCTGTCCCTCTTCCCTTCCCCTGCTCACTTTCACTCTTTCTCTTTGTCTTTCATAAAAAATAAATAAATAAATAAGTAAAATAGTGTGTTGTCACATACAATAGGAAGAAAAAAAAAAAAGATGACCACTATGAAGAAGAAAACAAAAACAAGGGTATATATTGACAGACTATGTTGGAGATGGGCTTGAATTAATGGAAGTGTCAAAGATGTTCCACATTTTGAGTTTAGTGAAAGAATATTTATTTGTGGTATTTATAATGAAAGAGCAATATTTTGAAAAGTCTAAAACTGGGTTTCTAGCTGCATAGACCATACCCAGGAAGAATTTACATGGGACAAATTAACTGTTGGTTTGTTTCATACAATTCCCTATTTTTATTTTATGTGTGTGCTTATGAATTATTTATTTTTTGCAGCATTTTTAGGTTTCCAAGAAATTTAAGAGGAAGGAACAGAGATTTCTAATATATCCACTGCCTCCCCCCATACATAGCCTCTCCCATTAACATTGCTTACCAGAATGGTATATTTTCTTACCAAGGAATAACCTATATTGATGCATCACAATTGCTCAAAGTCCGTAGTTTACCTTATGGTTCACTCTTGGTGTCATACATTCTATGGGTTTAGACAAATATATAAAGTGGATGTGTAAGGTTTTGGAGGATTCTACTGGTATATCTTCCTGATCAAAGACACTTTTCTCAGCCATGTCCAGTCTACTAATGAGCCTAATCATTTATGTGACAGTGTTCTTTATATCTTGCATTTCTTTTTAGTTCTTTCTTAGGATTTCATCTCTTTACTTACATTGTCCATCTGTTGTTATATGCTGTCTACCTGATTCATCAGAACACTTAATATATTGACCACAGTTACTTTAAATTCCAAGTCTGATCATTCCAACATTCCTGCCATGTCTGATTCTGATGCTTGCTGAGTCTCTCCAGTTTGTTTGTTTTTTGCCTTTTGGTATCCCTTGTAATTTTTTTCTTGATAGCTGGATATATTGTACTGGAAATGCAACTGCTGTAAATGGTCCTGTAGTAATGGGATGTTTAAGTGTGGGGCGGGGGAAGCGTTCTATAGCCTCTGATTAGTAACTGTCTTTTAGTGAGCCTATGCCCTTATACTGTGAACTTCACAAGCATTTCTCATTTTTTTCCCTCTGTAGGAGAAACCTGAAGGTTATATGGGATTGAATTCTGTATTTCCCTTCCCTCAGGTCAGTTAGGCTTTGATAATACTCCAAGTTAGGCTCTGGTTAACTAGTTTCCCTGAGGGCAGACCTTGTTAGGAACACAGTGTTCTGAGGCATTTCAAAATATTTCCTTCTCTGTTGAAAGCATATGGGGATTTTTATGACATTTTACTATAGGAAACTGGTGAGTCCCCACAGGTAAATTTCCAAGTATTGAGGAGCACCTCCCCAAACAGCATGGCTGGGTCTCCTGGAGTTTTTAATTTTGAGAGTTGTGTGCACTAAGCCTCCATTAATTTGTCAATTAGAGTTCAGTTTTCCTCTACCATTACTGGTTCTAAGATGGTTTCTGCTCCTGAGTCTCTGCTGGTAAGCCTTGTTTCCTTCTATTCACATGTCTCTCTCTCCAATCTTGGGAGCAGTAGTTTGCCCAGAGTCCTTCTGTCTCTTATGGATCCAAGAAGAATTGCTGGTTTTTTAATCTGTTCAAGTTTGTGTTGTGTTAGCTTGGAGTGGTAATTTCAAGCTCCTTACATGTGAAACCAAAAAATATCATTCTTTTTTATTGTTTAGTAACATTGCATTGTACAGATATACTCTAATTTGTTTATCCATTCACCTGTAACATTTGGCTTGTTTCCAGGTTTTTTCTCTTATCCATAAACTTCTGTAAACATTCATATACAACGTTTAAATGAGCATATACTTTCATTCCTCTTTTATAAATACCTGGGAGCAGAAGACTGGATTATATTGCAGATGTACCTTTAATGTTTTAAGCATCTACCAATCCTCTTGCTACTGTAACAACTTACCACAAACCAAGTGACTTAGGACAACATAGATTTATGTTGTTGCATATCTAGAAGTCAAAGTCTAAAATCAAGGTGTCAAGGGGCCGTGTTCCATCTGGAAGCCACGGGGAGAATCCACTGCTTTCCTTTTATAGTTTCTAAGCTTCCTGCGTGCTGGCTGCTGCCCTCTTGCTCAGGGCACTCAGACCCCTTGCTTCTGTGATCTTATCTCTTACTATTGACTCTGATCCTCCTGCCTTCTTCCTACAAGGATCCTTATGATTACAATGATCCCACTTAAATAATCCAAAATACTCTCTTGAAATCTCTACAATTGTTCAATTAATAACATCTGCAAAGTCCCTTTTACATATTTACAGATTCCACAGGTACCAGGGATTAGAATGTGAATGTCTTTGAGGTGTCATTATTTCAGTCTACCACATTATCTTCCAAGGAGATTATATAACTTTACATTCCCATTAATAGTATAGAATTGTTCTAGTTCCTCCACATTCTCACTAACACTTGGTAATAGTCACTTTATTTATTTATTTATTTATTTATTTATTGAGAGAGTGTGTGAGCAAGCAGGGGAGGGGCAGTGGGAGAAAAAGAAAAAAAGAGAGAGAGAGAATCTTAAGCAGCGCTGAGATTCCACCTTAAGACATGAGATCAGGGGCGCTTGGGTGGCGCAGTCGGTTGAGCGTCCGACTTCAGCCAGGTCACGATCTCGCGGTCCGTGGCGGTCCGTGGGTTCGAGCCCCGCGTCGGGCTCTGGGCTGATGGCTCGGAGCCTGGAGCCTGTTTCCGATTCTGTGTCTCCCTCTCTCTCTGCCCCTCCCCCGTTTATGCTGTGTCTCTCTCTGTCCCGAAAATAAACGTTGAAAAAAAAAATTAAAAAAAAAAAAAGACATGAGATCATAACCTGAGCTGAAATCAAGAGTTGGACACTAAACCGAATAAGCCACCTACGTGCCCCAATAGTTGGTCATTTTAATTTGCATTTCTCAGATAACGAACAACGTTGGATACCTTTTCATGTACATTTTTGCTTTCTATAGGTAAAAATGTTGGTTCAAATACTTTCCCCATTTTTCATTGGACTTTATGCTTTTTGATTTTTGTATTTTGAGCATTCTTTGTATATTTTAGATATGTCTATAACCAAATGTAATATGTTATTATATATTGTTGGCTTGTCTTTTTTTAAATATATTTAAACATATTTTAATGATTTAAAATCATTATTAAGTAATGTATTTAACAGTGTTCAAGCTCATCAAGTTGTATAAATTAAACATGAACAGATTTTTGTATCTCAATCATATCTCAATAAAGTGGTTTAGAAATAAAAATAACAACAAAATATGAAAATATTAGGGTAATATTTGATAAGAAGTAAGCAATATCTGTACACTGAAATCTCTAAAACAGTACTGAGATGAACTAATTGATGTAGAGATATATAGGGTTTTTAGGTCAGAAGAGTCAATGTTGCTGTGATGGCCATTTTCCCCAAATTTATCTAAAGATTCAATGCAATCCCAGTCAAATCCCCACAGGCTTTTATATAGAAATTTCAAGGTAATTATAAAATTTAAATATAAAATGCAAATGTAGACATATATAGACACACATATGTAGACAAACTGATTTTTGACAAAAGCACAGAGGCAATACAGAGGAGAAAGAATGGACTTTTCAACAAATGGAGCTTGGGAAAGTAGATATTCATATGCAAAACAAAGAACTTCAATTCATATCTCACACTATATACAAAACTTGATTCAAGTTGGATCATAGACCTAAGTGTTAGAACTAAGACAATAAACCTTTGAAAAGAAGACATGAGATGAATCTTCTTGATCTTAAGTTAGGCATAGATTTTAAGTTTATTCATTTATTTGAGAGAAAGAGAGAGAAAGAGAATGAGAGAAAGCACAAGCAGGGGAGGGACAGATGAAATATTGAACTAAGTTGAGATCAAGAGTCAGATGCTTAGCTGACTGAGCCACCCAGGTGTCCCCAAATATTTTTAGATATGGGACCAAAAGCCCAATCGAATAAAGGAAAAAAAATCATAAATCAAAATAATCAAAATTTAAAACTTTTGGGAGCACCTGGGTGGTTAAGCATCAGACATCAGCTCAGGTCATGATTTTGTGGTCTGTGAGTTTGAGCCCCACATCAGGCTCTGTGCTGACAGCTGAGAGCCTGGAGCCTGCTTGGGATTCTGTGTGTCCCTCTCTGCCCCTCCCCTGATTGCTCTCTGACTCTTTCTCTCAAAAATAAATTTAAAAAATCATTAAAAAAGTTTAAAACTTTAGCTTTTAAAAATTTTATTTAATCTTGTCATTATTTTAAATGGTTTATCAAATATTTAATTCATGTAAAATATATTTTTAACATATAGGAAACCAGAAAAATGATGAAAAAAAAATTCCATGCGTATGTAGAGCTCCAGTTATTTACTAGCAATTTTCACAGTTATCATCTCCACCTACTTATTCCCCAAAATATTGATGCTTAAACTTTTAAAATTATAGATAGTTATAATTGCATTGAAAATGATTGCCAATATATCTTATAGTTGCTGGAATATATTTTTAAAATGAAAAAAAGAGATGAAATGAGAATGTTGCTTCAATAAGTATTAAAGCTTTCACAGAAAGTAGATACAGTAAATTATACACACTGTCCTCTAATTTTTAGGAACAGTGAAAGTTTCTGGAAATATTATCTATCATGCCCTGTTACATAAAAAGACAAACATTTGTTTGGTAAATGTTCCTATTACTTAGAATCCAATCAATTTAAGTTTATGTAATGTCAGTGCTTTGTAAGGTAAAATCATTTTATGTATCAGATAATTTCTATACTCCAAGTATAGCAATACATGATTTTTAATACAGTTTACATCTGTCATTTTGAATGCTTCACGTGCTGTAGAGAACTCCACTGTCATTTAATACACTCAAGGGAATACTGCTTCACCATTAATCTTATTTGTAAAACATGTTTGCATTAACTTTTAAATCTTCTTAATAAAAGAAACTGAAAAGAATAAGCAGATTGCTAACAGATTATTGTGGATGAAAGCATAAATGTCAGTGTCAATGCTGGAGGACTTAGAATGCTTGCCATATTAGAGAAAAGGAACTCAATCCTTCGGTACCAAAACTACTTTTTTATAAGAAATGTTTTATCCTATTCTGAAATAAAATCCTTACCTAACAGGAAACAAACAAAGAACAATCTATAGAGGAGATTTTAAAATAAAAACAAGATTGTGAGGATTAACAATAATATAAACAAAGAATAAAATAAAGTAATTATGATTTCAAAAATGTATTTCCATACATAAGTGTTGGAGCATAACTACATAGAAAAAGGAATGGTACTCAGATTTTTTAATCAACTTACAATATATTCATTTATTCAATTAAAATGTTTATTGGTCATCTGCTGTAAGAGTCTGTTATACAGTAGCAAAACAACCCATGGGATTACAGCAGGGAGACAGAATGCATCCCAAATAAAATAAAGCACTTATAGTATATGGGCATATATGGAATGTTAGGGGAGGATTCAAGAAAGACCTGAAGGAGGCAAGAAGTCTAACCAAGTGGACCTCTATGTGGAAAAATATTACAAGTAGAAGGAAAAAGTAGAAAGTTCCAGTTGAGGAGGGGAGAATATGAAGTGTATTGCAAGGTGAAAGAAGGACACTTTGGCTGGAAAGGAGTCAGTTTTGGGAGGTGACATGGGGGATTGGGGTAAAATATGAGGTCAGAGAAGTGACCAGTAGTCATGAAATCAAGTACAGAATTGTAGGTTTTTGTAAGGCATTGGGTTTTAATCAAAGTGAGAGGCGACTTCATGTGAGTTTTTTGTTCAGATAAGTGACATAATCTGATTTATGTTTAATAGGGTTACCTGGGTTGAGGAAGCAAGCAGAGGGAGGGAGGTGGAGAGCAGCCTGGAATCTATGGCCCTCCCTAGTCAGGCTGGGGCAGTGTGGAGTTCTAGACTCAGAACTTTTGTAGTGGGAGTACAGCTGACAATGTCATTCACTCCCTCTACACAGTAGTATGGATTATATTACAAATGGATCTACTTCAGTAGTGATTTTTTTCTACTTTAAGAGGGAAGAGAGAACTCTTCAGCCAAAGGCACTTCAAGTGTTTTATTTGTTCTTATATTGCTTTTACCTTTGAGCAGAATTAAATTGGAAGAAACTGCTGCTGTTGAAAAACATTCAAATATCATTGTATCGCACAACAGATGCATGTTTTCTGTAGCTTTAATTAAATCAATATTTTGTTTTCAGTTTTTTAATTTATGTTAAGTTACTCTGAAAAAATTGATGTGCAAAATTAACTTCATCCCTACTCCATACAGGGATCATAATTCCTGAAAACTGTTATAATCACAAAAGAAAAAAGAAACAAAGCTTAATATGCCCCTTCCTTAAAATTTGTCTGAAAGACATTATTTACCATGATCTTTTCATAAATTGCTGACATGTTACTAGACAAACAATATCTTCCAAAAGTAATCATTATTTTATAAAACAGCAGGAAAGTAGGTATTTTGTTTGCTACTAATCTTTATCAATTTCATATTTAAGGTAACAGGTAACATTCATAATGTTTTCAACTGACTTTTTTTTATTTGTTTGTTCTTTTGTTTGAAGCTTTTGGAAGCATGTCCAAAACATTGATGAGATGTTGGAAACCAGTTGAAACACAGTAAAATTCAACTCAATAAAACAGGACTGCTTTCTCTTCATCCACGTTGGAAATTTTCAAGAAGTGAACTATGACAATATACCAATTTTTGCTACTATTTCTACTCTGGGTATGCCTGCCACATTTCTGTTCTCCAGAGATAATGTTCAGAAGGACTCCTGTACCCCAGCAAAGAATTTTAGGTGCACGTGTACCTAGGAGTGATGGCAAAATTCTGCATCGTCAAAAACGTGGGTGGATGTGGAATCAATTTTTCTTACTGGAGGAATACACAGGATCTGATTACCAATACGTGGGCAAGGTAAGTTTGCACTGAAATGGCAAATAGTTACATTCTTTCTTTACATGTCTTAGGAAAATTTGAAGGTTATCAAGATCATCATTCTTATAAATTTTATTCTCTAAATATCCATAAAGCAATTTTTGTTTATGGAATAGAAATTATAATTTGAAAAACCACAGAATAAATAAATACAGCATGGTAAAGGTAGAAATTCACTTGATAGAATTAATTCTGTCCATTTCCTCATGGATTAAAGAAGTACTAAAATTACGCTTTTAGAATTTGTAGTCAGAAATCAATATAGTGAGAAAACTATACGTCAATCTGGCTACTTGAAATGACTAGATAGATAGATACATATGCAATGGTTCCCATCGCTCTTGATTTTCACAGGGAAGAAAAGACATTTAAAAGTAGTTTAATATTCTATAGAATGAGAAAGCAAATGTCATTAAAAATATGACCTAAGGCCAAAAAAAATAGCTTTTTTATAAGAAAACTTATTTCAGATATGAGTGTTATTTACTTTTCTTAAGTCTCACTGTGGGCACATTTATATAAAGGAAAATACATAGAAGACAAGCAGGTGGAAGTGGTTTACTTATTGCGATATGTGGACAGAGACAAGTTTCTACTCTATTCACTTATAAAAGTGAGGAAAATTAGTTGTGGTTGGGAGTCGAATGAAAAGTAACAATGAATGCTTGTGTGAACTATCTTCTATTCATTTTGAGTGTTCTTTTTTTTTTTTTTTTAATTTTTTTTTTCAACGTTTATTTATTTTTGGGACAGAGAGAGACAGAGCATGAACGGGGGAGGGGCAGAGAGAGAGGGAGACACAGAATCGGAAACAGGCTCCAGGCTCTGAGCCATCAGCCCAGAGCCCGACGCAGGGCTCGAACTCACGGACCGCGAGATTGTGACCTGGCTGAAGTCGGCCGCTTAACCGACTGCACCACCCAGGCGCCCCCTTGAGTGTTCTTTTTTTGGCACTATCTGAATGTAGTAGAAGTTAGTGTCTTAAGAAAGGTTTTGTGTTAATAGGCATGGTTATTATTTTTATGGACAGTATGAAAATATATCAAAGAAGAAAGGGAAACACTAGCAAGATAAAAGTAAATATAATCACATGTTAATACATCCTATGTTAACACTATAAAGTTATGATAGATACATTACCGTGATGGAGAATTTTGCGTTAACCTAAACTTTAATAGCTTCATCCAAACAATTAAAATGTGCTAATAATTTTTAATCCTCTAAGAAAAACTATTTTTAAAAGTTATGTAAAGTATTTTTTCATTGATTTTAAAACACTTTGATATGTTTTTTCATGTTCCAATTATTTCAGTCATCTTTAAATGTCTGGCAATATGGCATAGATGACATTAAAGGTTAAATGTTATATCAATTATAAGGAGAAGGAAAAGTGGCAGCAATCTGAGCAATATTACCAGAAAGCACACAGTAGCAGACTTATCACAGGTCGCATCTGATTGGGTGTCCGAGATCAGTGGGTTAAGGTACATTTTATGGTTGTTGTGATATGCAACATTTAGTTAATGAAAGCAACCACATGAAAATATAATAACAGAAATCTACACCAAAGAAACTATACAGTAAATAATTTCCTTTGGTTCTTCCTGAACAAAGAGCTTATTTGGGTTATTTGCCTGTGTTTTCTTTTACCTAGTCCATTTTAATAAGGATTTGATAAGTGTTGGTAAATTAAGTTACCATTGCATTGTATACTCTCTCATGATAGTCAAGTGACTTCTTATGCACTTTCATTTGTTCTCTCCCAGAAGAGTGTCAACACCTTGAGATCAAGTCCTGTACTTCACACCTTACTTTGTCTTTGGCTCTTTGAATAGAGCTTAATATTTCATTGATTGAATTGACCTGAGTTGCACTGGATTGAATTCCCAGAATCATCTGGTCCTGCTCGGTTCTTTGGGGGAGGGTGGGGGGGGGACTAGTCTAGAATTTAAATCCCTATGGGTAATTAAAACTGGTAATACTTGTATATGCATATTGATATACAAACCAAATTTTATTCTTATTTACTCTGCTTGAACAAGGCAAGTCAGAAAACTCTTTAACAAGAACAAACATAAGGAATTTATGGGATGTGTCCACTAGTTCCTTTCTATGTAATATGTGCTGAATTACTAGATCAACAGAAATTTATTAGATTCTGTAGCTATAAGCTTACTTCTAATGCCCAGAGTATCTATTTTTTGTTTTATATTTCAGGACCACTTTGTAGTTTGAATCATTTATTCATGTCATGACCTGTGAAATAGCTATTTAAACATTTTCCTTTTCTATAGTATAGTACTTGCATTAATTACTTATTATTTATATTGCATTAGTTACTTATACAATTAAAAACCTTATTTAGATATAAACAGATTTGCAGATGTCAAGAAGGTAATGTGCAATATAGAATATTTTAATATACATACTACAATGGATATAAAACATTTTAAATTCTTAAATATTCTTTCTAAAAGTACTTACAGTAAATCTAATACATATTTATCCTTTCTTTCAGAAATTTCACTTCCAGTTTTTACTACCTTTAAAGTAGGAATGTAACATTGATGCTTAATGATGTATCTATGTTGGTTTAGATATATTAATAATACATGTTCTAATTCCTTGACATATGAGAGATAATGATAGACACCCCATTGTAGTGGGAAATATTTGAGAAGCTCAGAATAAGAAAATGGAGAGAATTACACTGATAGGATGAGGACAAGACTGAAAGCACATGCGTGAAGAGGGAATCTTTTTTTTTTTTTTTAATACCAAACAATTTGCCAACCAAAACCTATAAAGAATGGATTGGTATATAATTTCTCAGATAAAAGCCCATTACTGATTAAGGGAAACAGAGGGAAAAACCTATTGCTTCTCATTGGGTAAAAGCTGAGGGAAGCTTAGGAAAATCATATAATTGTGGAGCCTCTGTAGCTCAGTTGGTTAAGCAACAGGCTCTTGGTTTTGGCTCAGGTCATGATATCATGGTTTGTGGGTTCCAGCCCTGTGTCCGGCTGTGCATTGACAGTGTGGAGCTGCTTGAGATTCTCTACTCCCTCTCTCTCTGCCCCTCCTCACTCCCACACTCTGTCTCCCTCTCAAAAATAAATAAATAAATAAATAAATAAATACACTTAAAAAAGAAGGAAAAGCATGTAATCAATGATCAGAAGACTTAGGATATAACCTTGTTTCTACTACTATTTTTCTCATAGTGGTTAAATCAACCTACTTCTCTTATCCTTCATTCCTTCATGTATGAAATCAACTATGATTATGTGAATGGTTTAATTTATATATTCATGTTATGTAATTATATATGTTAGTTTTATCCACATTAATTTTAATATATTCATCTTACTATATATTCATTTTTAATTTAATAATATTTTGCATTATAAAGTATATGAGAATTTTAAAATCCATTTAGAAAAAAAAGAAGAAATAAACAGAGAGAAAGAAAGAGAAAAAGAGATAGATCAGTCGCCAAATTGTCATTGCCATGACTGTTATTAAGAAACCAAGCCAAGAGGCACTCGGGTGGCTCAGTTGCTTGAGCGTCTGACTCTAGATTTCGGCTCAGGTCATGATCCCAGAGTCGTGGGATTCAGCCCTGCATCAGTCTCCATACTGAGTTTGCTTAATATTCTCTCTCTCTCTCTCTCTCTCTCTCTCTCTCTCTCTCTCCCCACCCCTTCCCACCCCCGTCCTGGCTCTTTCTCTCTAAAATTAAACAAACAAACAAAAAACAACGAAGCCAGCCAATAATGAACTCACTCAAAGCATTTCTTTGTTCAGCTCTTGATGTTCAAAACACATTTTCCTCTAACCATTCAATCAAATACATCCTAAACCAAAATATAATTGTCATTAAGTTATTTTTTCTTTTCAGTGAGATAATAACAAAATTTGCCTTTAAGAAGTTTCCTTTATAGGATAACACCATGTCCCCTTGCTTTAACTTCCATAGCAAGGGGTTTATATTTGAACTTCAAGTAATCTACTTTTGTACTATGTTGCTTTCATTTTGCATCTTTCTATAGACATATTACATTTTTCCAACTTAAGACTTGAGAATCATTATAACTATAAACTATTTTTATTTAAGTATGACTTTTAATCACGGTTTCTTATTGCCTGATTCAGTCACCCTGGACAAATAATTTCAAATATCTAGGTTCCAAATTTTCAAACGATATACATAATGACATTAAACTAGATACTCTTATCTATACTACACTGTCTATCAATTAACATGAATTTAAACTACAAAAAACCCCTAGATACTCTTGAATTTACTTTAAGCTGTAACAGATAAACAGTGGTCAAAGAAATACTAATTTTATTTACTACAAAAATTTTGTATTCATTTTATATAATAATTACTCTCAAGTGGGGAAGAGCATGTGAAAATTAGACTTTTAATCAAAACCAGATACTGAGAAAAACCCCTAACACGCCAAAAAATTAATAACATATTTGGGTAATAATAACCTGATTTTGAGTGAGCATAGTAAGACAATTCACTCCAGGAAGTGAAAATATAATAATACTTTAAAAATAATTAGGGTAACTGTCTACATTTTTTGGTACAATAAAACCATCAGGTGGTGGCAGTAAAGGGGCTGCTACTGGGATCTAGTTGGCAGAATCCAAGTTTACTGCTAAAACCCGCAATGTATAGAACAGACCTCCATAAAATTTTCTAGTTCCAAACATCAAGTGTGCTAAGATCAAGAAATACTGTCCTAGTTTGCCAGTTTTTTTACATTTTCCTAAATAGCTCGATCTTTATTTTAGTTCTTTCTGGGTTCTTGCTTCTGAACCTGCTCCCATTTGTAATTTTATTTCTTCCTTCCAGAGTTGCCATTAGTATTCACTTTCTGAAACGGACTTCTCTTAAGATCTCCTCTCCTTCATGCCCTATCTAATCTTGAAGTCATGCATTTGGTTCCAGCCTCTTAATCACCCTTTTCTGTAGACTTATGGGCTCTACAAACCCCCTAAAACTGAAGTATGCATTCATTCTTTCAGTAAATATCTAGAAGACCCACTACTCAGGTATTAATTACTCCTATTAAGCATATAGTAGAGAAAATATAATTTCTCTGCTCACGAAGTATCTGCCTTTAAGAGAAGGAGAAGATAATAAGTAAAGCTAACAGGAAGTTATGGGACTCTTTTAATCTCTGAGAGAGCACAGAACCCAAAAGCCACCAACAAAAAAATAAGTGCCAACTATCCCCCTGTTCTATTTCTGCAGTAATTGTAAGTAAAGTGGAAATGAAATTTTGGGATTTGCATCACATAAATCAATGTTATTAAAAGTCAAGATTGGAGAGCCAAGGTATATGCTTTTATTTTTTACTTATCTGTATTTCTTTGGAGCTCTTTTGATGTACAATGCCTCATAAAAAGTGATCACTGTAAATTTCTAGAAGAAAGATCTTCCAAAAACTGAAAAAACATGATCCATGAAAGAATAACCTAACCTTAAACAGAATGCCAGAAATACCAACTGTGCCCACCATATTAGACCAGGTTCCTTTCACCCTTAATAATGTAGGTACAATCAAGTCAAACCTGGTAACAGGGGAGAAAGAGTAGTTCCAACTAGAATAGAGAGAGGAAGTTGCCCTGACCTCCCCACTGCAGTCTTCCGGGGGTGAACAGATCTGAGTCGAGCACGTGGAGAAAATGCTACATAAGAGTTCAGAAATTGCAAACATTTTAATGGATGTTAAATATTATCTTCAGAGAGTTGGATATTTTAACGACTGTAATAATACTGCTCTTGACACTAAAAATTCCAGGTGAATATTTCTTAAAAACAATCCAAATATGACCAAAAAAGACCTACATTAAACAAACAAACAAATGACAACAACCGAAAACCCTTTGACTGTTTAATATATAGAGATCTGATTTTAGTGGGCGGGGGCAGGCAGAGTGTTGGTATATGGTTATTTTCTATTTGAACCCTATTAATTGCAGCCACTAAAAGAATGAGGCATGAAACAAATAACACAGTAGACAATTTTAGATAGAAAAAGTCCTGGAAGAAAGTAAATGAGGATGATGTGACAGATATTGGCAGAGACTCCTTTAGATTAGGTGGTTCTAGACCTTCCTGATGAGGGGACATTTGGACTTTTGGATGGATCAGGACATTATTTATCTGATATGCAAAGACCACAAAATAAGACAAATCTGAATTAGAGTGCTTAAGATCTTCTTATACTAATCCTCAAGCAAGAGGTAATAAAAGCATTTTTAAATAGAAGCCTGGCCTGCGGAACATTGATAATGTTTTCCAGTCAGACCACCTCTTGGTTTTTAATTCTCAAAATGCATACAATATTTATATCTTTCAATACAATGATATTTCAGCCAGAAGTTACATAGGGAAAATATGCTTGCATCCTCAAAGCTCACTATATTTTAACAAAGCAGTATTTAGGAAGGTAGTTGAGTTGCATTCCAGATGCATTTGCATTGAAGATGAAACTTCAAAACCAGGCATAGATGATTTGAAGATATCAAAGGCTGTCAAAAAGAATGTGTATCCAAGTTTTATAAGAGAGAGAAGCCATACTAATTCATATTAACCTTAGGTGATCAGGTAACACGGATTTAAGCATTTTACATATTAACATTATAGGACGTTATTCATATTATACAGATTTTACTGTACTTTGGTTACTAAATTTTAGAATTGGTTTTGAGCTTAGATGTAACGTGTGAGCATTATATTTTTTCTCATTTAAAATATTAGGAAATAGGGTCCCTTTTAACATTTTCAAGAAAAACATCAAATGGTAAATGTTGCATGTTAAAAATAAATGACATTTATTTACAAGATAAATGGAATTAAGTATGGAATGCTCATATATAAATAACAACCACAATCATCTTTTTAAATACAAGTTTTACTGGTAGTAGTGATAACATGTTTTCTGTAGTCTTCCATGAAGTTATTTGCATAACATACTACCAAATATCAAGATTATTCATATAGGGGCGCCTGGGTGACTCGGTTAAGCGTCCGACTTTGGCTCAGGTCATGATCTCACAGTTCAAGGGTTTGAGCCCCACATCGGGCTCTGTGCTGACAGCTCAGAGTCTGGAGCCTGCTTCGAATTCTGTGTTTCCCTCTCTCTCTCCTCCTTTCCTGCTCACACTGTCTCTCTCTCAAAACTAAACATTAAAAAAATTAAAAAAATAAACAAAGGTTATTCATAAATACGTGTGACAACTTCATTTTATAACCTTCATGAAACAACTCACACACACACACACACACACACACACGCACCCCACCTAAACATATTTACCACACTCCACTGCCCATATTGTCTTTAAAGGATTTATGGAAAGTCTACCCTTTCATTCTCCCATTTTTTCCCCCTTGAGTTACTATCCCAGAGAAGCTGTGAATGTTGTCATCTTTTCTTTCCTACCACAGCCTGACTTTTGTATATTCCTGTTTCATGTTTACTAATTTATTAGCCCTTCCCCACAGAAACCTCTTCTCTTTTCCTGTTTCTTCAGTTAGCCACATAGCACCTCTTAAAATCTACCTCCCTATGTCACATCCCTTGAAGTTACTTTTATTGGAATATATTTTAGAAAAAAGACAATTATGGGTTTATTTTCTAAAGGTTTTTTTTTTCTGTGATTTTAGGCCAATGAATTCACAAAGACTAGTAATAGTTGGAAGTAGATAGAAGGGCATTCAAAATAATAATAGACTGATGACAATAAAAAATGATTAAAATTTTTTTCTGTGCCAAATATGTTTTGGAAAACTTACCTATTATCTCAAAATATTCAAATTCAAATAAAAATTTAAAACTATAATTTAACCCATCATTTTTTCAAATATAAACTTTTAAGAAACATGATTACTTTATAATGAAGATTATGTGAAAATTGAGTAGATTTTTAACAAAAAATCGGGAGAAATCTCTGTAGATGAAAAATGTATTAAATCTCACATAAATTTGCTCAGCAGAAAGTATCTCAGCGTAATTTGTCAGTAACAGGTGCATGTGTAATGGTCATGAAGCATGGGAAATTATTATTATTGTATTATGAATTTCTACCAAAGCCCTCTCATTTTCTTTCTTGGAGACAATACATAATTATATATTCAATTAAATTCTGTCCCCATTGTACTGAAGAATAATGTTCTCTTCAGGAAAGAAAATGAAAAAGTGGGATGTATGTTATTGTGTTTGCTCATCAATGTTTCACACTTGGTATATGTTCATATATTCAGATTCTCAGTTACCTTTTATGAAACCATGAAAAGGCGTGAATACGTTAATAAATGTTCTGAAGTGAGTTCCTAAATATTCATAGTTAAATTTCTACATTTTTTAGTAAACAATATTATTTAACCTTAATATTTTATTAATATTATTATTACTATTGCCATTATTATTATTGTGATGCTAATTGGGTAACTGTCCCATGGCTTCTCATAATTGCAACTAAAAGCAAAAATAAAGAACAGTATGAACATGTAAGTTTCTATATAGATGGGCTAAATTTAGAGAAGGGAGCAGTAATTCTGTTGGAATATAGTTCTCTCCTTTGGTTCTCTCCTTAGAACCCTAATCCACAATAGGCAAAGGGCGTTTTATGTAAATTTCAGATTCCCTCTTTCAGTAAAATTCTTTCACTTCTTTAACTTCACATTTAAAACTACACTGTATGTGTTTATGGATTACATAAAACTATTAAATTTAGAATTTCAAATTCAGATGTTAACTCTCAGTCCAGTACTAAAATTATTTTATGAAGTATGAAATTTTACAAAGTAAGAGCATATACTATTATAGACCTTTTTCTAAAGGAATATTTCCTATTTTGGTGGTTGTTTAGCTTAAATTCCATCAGTGAACTTCTCAGTTCAGTATTATGTCTTCCAAATACCCAAAAACACTCCAAGACCACTGAGTTTTGCAATTTTCCTTGACACCAATTTCGCCACAAACCTACATCAAATCTAGCAACAAATTTAGTTTGTACATATGTGTTTGACTATTCTGAGTCTAGCAGAACAGAAGGATAGAGTTGTGAATCATGAACAGACCCAGTTTCTGCATCCTTGATGTCTGAGTTTCTGAAGGGAAACAATAAATAGATAAAGCAAATATCAAGGACATGACTTTTGATTAAAAATCAAATAGCATACAGGTAGAGGCAGAGAACATCCAATGAGAAGCGGGGTGGTGGGGTGGTGGGGAAGAAGGGCAAGACTAGCATTATTATAGAAGACAAGGGAGGGAAAAAAAACTGCAAAGAATAAGTGACTAATTTTGTTGTGTAATGCGAACTCAATCAAAAGACAGGCGTGACAATTTAAAAATCAGTGTGGACCAAGGAGAGAGTTACTGTAATCATCTGAGGCAAATGGGAGTCAGTTAGTTTTGTGTTGGGCAGTTTCTCATAGGCATATTATCAATTAGACAAAATAAGTGGAGAATGAGAGATATTTTGAACTGATGAAGAGCTAGTGATAGGATATTATGATGTGGAAAAAGAGGATGTGAATTTGCAAAAACAGATGAGCTCTCTTTCCTTATTAAAAATTGGAATTGAAAATATCCATCAAGGTGACAGTGAGCACCACACATAATCATAATCACTAAACAAAAAGCATACTGCCGTGTAAATCACCAAGAGAAGTAAAACAATTAAAAAAAACAACACTTTTCTTGCCGCTAATACTTACACACTTCTGAAAGCAAAAAAAAATTGATGTAAATATTATTACACATGTTTTATGTGAGAATTAAATAAAATATAGTTTATAATAATCTGAAACACACTGATATATCCTGATAATAACTGTAAAATTTGATTTATTTATTATTACTTAATATTACAGTAACCTCATAAGATATTTTTATTATTATCTCTCATTTATAATTAAGAAAAATATGTCCTCATTGTCTAAATAAGTGTTCTAAAGGCACAAATCAAGTAACTTGTAGAGCTGGAGTTCTAACCCAGAAGAGATGACTCCAGAGTATATAATAGCCAACATTACACCTCATTACACCATTATTAATAATGATATTCTTGTTGTTGTTAATATTCTGTATGTTACCTCACTGAAAACAATTATATTCTTATTTAAGAAGTATAATGATAGGGGCAGCTGGGTGGCTCAGTCGGTTGAGCGTCCGACTTCATCTCAAGTCAGGATCTCGCAGTTGACGAGTTCGAGCGCCATGTCAGGCTCTGTGCTGGCAGCTCAGAGCCTGGAGCCTGCTTCAGATTCTGTGTCTCCCTCTCTTTCTGCCCCTCCCTCCCTTGCTCATGCTCTGTCTCTCTCTGTCTCAAAAATAAATAAACATTAAAAAAATATAATGATAAGTATATTAACTGTCTTTTCAGAATGATATCAATAGAAAACTAAAACTGCATGGGTAACAGGGATATTTCTATTACATCATAGAGGTGTCAAACTTATTTTGTTATGTGTTTATTATTTAATTTATGTATGAAATTGATAATGCATTTACTTTGTATAAAATTTGAAGGGCAAAACAGAGTATGCAGTTAAAACTAAGAATCCCACCATGATCCTCAGGCCTTCCTAGTTCTCTTCCTAAGAAATAATTGCATTTACCAGGTGGTTTTTGGCAGTGGGTATATATTTCAAGAGACATTATAGAACTATATAACCACACATGTACGATTTGCTTTTACATAAATGGCGATGTACTTTATGCAATCTTATATAATGTCATTTTTTAACTTAAAAATATAATTTGAGAACTCTCGGTTTCAGTAAATAAGGATTTATTTAAAAATTTAATAATAACATGAACTGTTATTTCACACACTGCTGGCATATCTTCAGGAATAAGATGAAAGGTGGAGATGCTGAAGCAGTCTTGAGCGATTTTATACTTTAATTAGTATTGCTAAATGGTTCATCAATGGTGGATGAGAGTGCTTCTTCACCATTTTATCATATCTCTATATCATCATCATCTTTTAATTCTTCCAGTCTTATGAATGAAAACATATTTCTGTTATTTTAACTGATGATAAGCATTTCTTCATGTGCTTATTAAAGTGTTTTCCATTTCTTTAAATGAGTGTTTATATCCTTTACCAATTTTTATACTGGCAAGATAGGTTTTTTTACCCTTAACTTCCTGTTAACTGACCTTTAAGTTTTTTTTTTATTTTCAAATGTAATTCATACTGAAAGTTGAATAAAACATGTATATACACTTTAATGAATAAATATAAATCAATGGAAATGGAAAATTGCTACCTTATGAAACTTTCTCTGTGGGTATGTTAACAACATTTCTCCTTTATGAAGGTGTCGATAGGCTTCATGTTGTGTTAATAATGCCTTGCTTTTCTTTATACTTTGGACTTGTATGTAGCCCTTGCTAAACAAGATACTAGAGTTTTTTAATGTTTCCGAAATCAGGTATAATTATAGTTCATGTATTATTTTGTGTCTTTTTTCCTTTGTTCAAATAGGTTTATAAAATCAACCCATTTTGTAAAGGATTTCTTTTTATGAAGGTGTTTGGATTTAGTGAGATAATATTAATAATGAATATACACTAGTGTCCCTTCCCCTAGCTTTGGCTATTATTAATAATGCCCTTATGAACATCTAAATATGCATTCTGATACGTATGTATACTGAATAAGTTTAGAGTATATAATTAGGAGTAAAACTGCTGATATATATAGTGTGTGCCTAGCTTTAATTTTTCCAGAGAGTTCCATATTAGCTTCCTAAATGTTAACCGATACATATTCTCACTAGCAGTATATGAGAGTTCTGTTACTTTGGATGCCCAACTTTGTTATTTAACACCCCCAGCCCCCAGTCTGGTATTTTACTTAGCATTATCCTAATTAGCAGTGAGCTTTCATTTTTGTGAAAACATTTTTTGAGTATTTTACCAATTGTTTCTTTAGGTCATCTTTTTTTTTTCCTATTGATTGCTTCATCTCCAAATCCATAATAGTTATGGAGCAGGCACCTGTTATTTCACTAGTTCACATAACTTAACAACATATCCTATGTCATGAAGCTCATGTTTTTAGTAGGAAATTCAGGAAATTAAAAAGAAACATAATAAATATATTACTATTACAGTATGTCAGAAGATGAAGAGAGCTATTAGAAAAGAAGAGATGGGGTGCCTGGGGTGCTCAGTCAGTGTCCAACTCTTGAATTTTGGCTCAGGGCATGATCCCAGGGTCGTGGAACTAAGCCCCCAGTCAGGCTCTGTGCTAAGTGTAGAGCCTGCTTAAGATTCTCTCTCTCCTTCTGCCCCTCTCCTCCGCTCTCTCTCTCACTCTCTCTCAAAAAAAAAAAAAAAAAAGGAAAAACAAGGGGAGGAATATTGGGAAATGAGACATAGTGGGTGGTGGTGGTGAGATATTTCCTCATTGATAAGGTGGTATTTGAGCAAAGGATTTGGAGGAAGTTAAAGAGGTAACTAAGCAGCTATCAGTGGAATATATATATAAATATATGTGTGTGTGTGTGTGTGTGTGTGTATATATATATATATATACTGAAAACTCTCCAAATCAGGAGGTTCCTTGTGAATATTCCAAGAAGAGCAAGGAAGTGAGTGTGGAAAAAAGGAATCAATAAACAGGTGGTAGAAGGGAAGGTCTGAGAGGTAACGGGATGCCCAGATCTCATAGAGAATAGTAGGCAGAATAGTGGCCCTCAAAGATATCTGCATCCTAATTCTCAGAATTTGTGGCTGAGTTGGTTAGGCACCAACTTCGGCTCAGGTCATGATCTCACCGTTGTGGGTTCGGGCCCCCAGTTGGGCTCTGTGCTGACATTTCAGAGCCTGCAGCCTGCATCTGATTCTGTGTCTCCTGCTCTCTCTGCCCCTCCCCTGCTTGTACTCTGTCTCTCTCTCAAAGATGGATAGACATGAAAAAAAAATAAGTTTATTTATTTATTTTGAGAGAGAGAGACAGAGCATGTGAGCAGGGGAGGGGCACAGGGAGAGAGAAAACGAATCAGGCTCTGCACTGTCAGTGACTGACAGTGCAGAGCCTGATGTGAGACTCGAAACCACCCACCGAAAAACTGAAAGGTCATGACCTAAGTCAACACCCTAACGTTTACCAAATGAACCACCCAGGCGCCCCAATGAATATGTTATTTTAAATAGTAAAACACGACTGTGCAGCTGTAATGAAATAAAGGACACTGAAATTGGAAGATTAGCCTGCTTTATTCAGGTGATCCCACTGTACCCACGTGGGACAGATGCAAGAGGGCGCAAGTCAGTAAAGGGACCTAGCAGTGGAACTTGGGATTAGGGTGATAAACTGTGAAGATGGAGGGAAGGGATGCAAGCCAATGAATGCAAAGAGCCTCTGGAATCTGGAAAGTGTGAGGAGGTCCCTGAAGCCTCCAGTAAGAGAGGAGCACTGCTGACACCTGGATTTTATTCTGACTTCCAGAACTATAGGACAATTAATTTGCGGTGTTTTGAGCCACTGAGTTTGTGATAATTTGTTGCAGCAGCAATAGGGAACAGTATGTAGACAGGACCTCTTAAGTAGTCTGACTTGTACTCTGAGCGAAATAAGAAGTTCTGTAGAATTTTTGGCAGAAGAGTGGCATTACATGAATTACGTTTCAAAAATCTCATTCTGGCTTCTGGCTTTAACGTCGATACAACATAAATTTCTGCAGTAGTACACATGGAGTGTTGGGGTTGTTGTGTACGACTCAAAAAATTTAGGGGCACCGGGGTGGCTCAGTTAAGCATCCAACTCTAGATTTCAGCTCAGGTCATGATCTCGAGGTTCTTGAGATCCAGCTCTGTGCTGAGAGCGTGGAGCCTGCTTGGGATTCTCTCTCTCCTTCTTTCTCTTCCCCTCCCCCCGCTCAAGGGCACATTCTCCGTCTCCCTCTCTCGCAATAAATAAACATTAAAAAAAAAAAATTGGCCCAAGCAACTGGAAAGATGGATTTGCTTTTATTCGGGACTGTAGGATACCAAGAAATTGAGTGTTCTGAGAGAAGAGGACACAGGGCCGGGTTCAGGGGCAGATGCATATTGAAACATGTGTGAGATAGACGAGCATGTGGGGGGAGAGATGAAACACATGATAAATGAAATGGAACATAAACATTCCTTGAACTGCAGGGAACACTAAGAGCCTGGAGTGTCTTAGAATACAGGTAAAGAAAATGTTTGGAGAAGAGTGTGGATTAACTGTGCCAGACGCTGCTGGAAAGTCAAGTATGTTGGGGCTTTTGAATACTAACTTTAGTTTCTCAGAGATTATAGGTGAACTTGATGCTCGGCTTTCAATGATACAGTCATCCAGAATTCTTATTGCAGTGATTTAAAAAGGAATGAAGGGAGAGAAATTAGAGAAAGTACATGCCAGAAACTTTAGAGAGTCTTGCTACGGAAGGGAGTAATGTATGCAGCAGTATCTGGCAGAAGAGAATGTTAGTGGGATCAAGGGAAAAAATAAACACACCTTTTTTTACTTGTCTTTCTGCACTGAAGTAAGCTCTGATGCAATACTGAATAGATGATTTGAGAGAGAACATCTTTATTTTGCTCATGATTTTTTTAAAAAGAGTTCAACATTTTGTTATTAATTGTGAAGTTTCTTAGGGTTGTTTTAAAAAATATTTTTATTATACTAAAAATGGCCTTTTCATCCTAATGTGCTCTGTTTTTAAATCATAAATGAATATGAAGTGTTATCAAATATATTTATGTATCTATGGAACTGTTTATTTTCCCATTGGTATGTTAGTCTAGGGATTGACTTAAATGATTTTTCTTGTTTGAACTAAACTTGTAGAGTTGAAAAAATTCATGTTTGGTAATGATATAATAGCTTTCTATTATTGTATTCCATTTGTTCTTACTTTGTTTAAAATTGTACTGTTATGAAATCATGTGTTTTTATCCAAGAAATCACCCTGTGAAATTTCTTTAGGTCTATTCCTATCATATTTAGATATCAAAATTATGATAATCACATAAAATGAAATAGAAAATGTTACCAATTCATATAACCTTAAATAATTTGTGTGTGATTGAATTATTGCTTTCATGAATGTTAGCTAAATTCACTAAAAATTCACTAAAAATACCCTAGGATGCAGCAGTTTTATTGTAAGAAAACTTGGGCTGTTGACTTATTTTCTTTAACAGTCATAAAGATACTCAGATTCTCTTTCCTTCTTAGTTTCTGTAAATTGCATTTTTTGCATCTATTAAATATTTCTTTGAAAGAAATAAAATGATAATGATAATAAAATAAAATGATAATGCAGAAAGGAGTCCCAAAAAGACTTTTTAAATGCACTATTTTATTTAGCATTTATTTTATTTTTACAGAAGAATTGCAAAGGCATAGAGAGTTTCTATTAACTCCACACCCAGTTTTCCTTATTATTAAGATTTTAAATTACTATAATATGTTTGTCACAAATAATGAATGGTATGTATAGATAATTATTTTTTTTAATTGTTTAATTTTTTTTTTTTTATTTTGAGAGAGAGAGAGAAGAGAGAGAGAGCAGGAGAGGCAGAGAGAGAGGGAAACACAAAATCTAAAGCAGTCTCCAAGGTCTGAACTGTCAGCACAGAGCCCAACACGGGGCTCAAACCCATGAACCGTGAGATCGTGACCTGAGCTGAAGGCAGACGCTTAACCCACTGAGCCATCCAAGAGCTCCTATGTTATTATTAATTACACTCTATACTTCATTAGGATTTCATTGTATCTTTCCTAATGACCATTTTCTCTTCCAGAATCCCAATAGGAGACGATCCTGCATTTAGCTGTCATATATTCTTATGCTCTTCTGACTGTGAAGGTTTCTTATATTTCTTTTTGTTGATGACCTTGACATTTTTGAGGTGTACTAATTGGATATTTTGTAGAATGTCTGTCACTTGGACTATCCTGATATTTTTCTCAAGTGTAGATTGTGGTTATGGGCTTTGGGGATTTCGAGACCACGGAGGTAAAGTGTCATTCTCAGCATCATGTCATAGCCTGGGCACTTGCTTTCAGTATTACTTATCACTGATACTGTGAATGTTGATTTGAAGTCTTCCTAAGATCTAACATCGCTTTCTATATTGTACTCTGGAAATGAGTCACTAAAGCATAGCCCACACTCAAGGGACAAACACTTATGTTCCAAATCCTTGAGGCGTAGAATCTACAAAATTATTTGAAATTGTTCTGTGTGAGAAATGTGTCTCTTCTTTCTTGTTGTTTTATGTAATAGTTTATTTATAGTCAGACAGATATGTGGGTATTTATTTTTATGTATTTGATTACAAGCTAATGTTACTTAATTTGTTGCTTGAATTCATTCAGATTTGGCCACTGGGAGCTCTTTCAGATTGGCTCCTGTGCCCATTCACATACCCCATCATTTTGTTTTTTGAGCACTTTTTTGTTTTCTAGTACCATAAGATATTCCAGGTTAATCTGTGTTTTCTGCCCCAGCACTAAAACAAGATACTGTTCAAAGGGGACATTTCTTTAAATATGAAAACAGTGAGAAGCTTTAATCTTCCAGAGTTTAAGTCAAATAATATCATAATCCCAAAAATGCACATGGCTCTGACAGCAAAAAGAAAAAAAAATCAATGAATTAAGAGAAATTCTGAAAGGTGAAGGAAACTCTCATGAAAATTACATGTAATACACATCAGGAACAACTCAGTAATAGAAAAGTCATCCTCACTCTAACTTGTTATTGGAGCTACTGGATAACAACACAGGGAAATTAAATTCAATTATAACTGATATAATTGAAGAAATGGAGACGACAGGTCATCACAAAGAAAAGTGAAAATTGTCCTTAGAAACAAGAGAGATAATATCTTAGAAATGAAGTTGAAAATATAAGTAAAAACATCATTGGCAGATTAATACAAAACAGGTACATGTGAATGATAGCTCTATCATTTGATTGAAATGATCAGAAATCAATATTTTAGACAATATATAATAAATTACAAGTTTTTATATTTTCAACCCAATAATTCCAGTTTGTACAATTTAGAAAGCATTAATTCTACAAAAAAATAAAAAAATGTTTATAGAAATATATTTGTAAAGCAACAAATGGAAAATCCAAACTCCCAGCAACAGGATAATGAATAAGCAACTAAGATTTGTTAAAACAATGTAAAATTTGGTCGAGTCTTAACAAATATGCAGACTATGAAAACACATGGAAGTATCTTAAATTAATTCTTACAAATGTAGCAAAAGACTGCTGTAAATTTTCAGACTGAGAATGAGAATACATTGAGGGTGAAGTTTATCTCTTTGTCTCAGGCCAGTTTGAATAACTATTAAAAATTTACTTGAAAATAGTCTCCTGTTTTACAATTATCCTTCATTCTGGTGGAGAGACTTTATTGGCAGAAGTTCAAAATGATTAATTTCGCTTCTAAGTTCTATATTGAAGTTTTCAAATTATTTACATTTAATATGATTATTGATATCTTTCGGTTTGAGTCTATCATCCTGCTCTTTGTTTTCGATCTGTACCATCTGGTTTTGTTGCCGTTTTCTCTTTTTAGACTTCCTTTTGAACAAATTGAATTTTTTCTAATTGTATATTATTACTTTTTGTTTCTGCTTATTAGCCGTAACTCTTCATTTTGTTGTCTTAGTGCAGAGGTTGGTAAACTGTGGTTGGTGGGATAAATTGAACCAAATGGTAGTCTTTTAGCTCATAACCTAATTTATGCAAGTTTTTAAGGCTATGTTTTTTTAAAAAAAGAGAGATAAAGAAGAGGAAAAATATGGTGTAGGTACTCTATGTGGTTTTCAAAGTTGAAACTATTTATTATCTGTCCCTTAATACACACACACAAAGTATGTTGATCTTGTGTCCATGTTTTCTTGAGGATACTAATGTAGAAAGTCCTTTTTTTGCATGGTGGTATGGGACCATAAAAATGTCTATGCAAGATGAAACCATGTAGTATGATCTTAATAATCATTGAGGAAAATTACAACACTTCTATTACTTTAGAGTTGCTATATTTTTGTCAAAGCTTTAAAACATTCATCGAATATTTGATATAAATTTATAGGAAATGAAAAAAATATATAAAGCTAATATTATTGAGTATGCTCTAATTTAAAAGATTAGAAATCCTGAGAATTAAAGTGTTGTATTTCTTTATTTTAAGAAAAAGTAGCTTGAATAGTGCTTGCATTCTTGTCATCATAAACTCGATACACAGTGAGCATCTTTTTTAATGTCTTGACAAGTTCTCACACTCTTTTCTCCTTGTAAAATATCTTCAAGAGTTTCTTTACTCTACAAAGGGAACTAGAGGCTGGATTGTACAAGTATCACAGAATACATTACTGCTATTCATCTCCAACATGAATTATGTCATCTTTGCTTTTATATTCCTTGTTTCTTTAGATTTACTTACATGTTTTGCTTTCTCTTCACTATTTCTTCTTACATCTCAGACAGTCATTTAAGAATCAGTTCCCTTAATATTTATTAATATATACACTGGTGATGATATCTTCGGCTTTGTTTATCTGATGATATTTCCGGCCTTGCGTTAAAAAGTCAATTTATGTGGGTATAGAATTTGAGAATGGCAACCACTTCAGGTAACATTTCTCTGCCTCCTGCATTATTAATGAATTGTTGCTGTTGAGAAATCAGCTGACAGTCGCTTCCCCTTTGAAGATAATAAGACTATTTTTATCTGACTGCTTTCAAGTTTTTATCTTAGAGTTCTCTGGTTTATTTGCACATTTTTATTTTATTTTATTTATTTTCATATTATTTTTATTTTTTTGACAGAGAGGATACAAGTGAGCAAGGGGCAGAGAGAGAGAGAGAGAGAGAGAGAGAGAGAGAGGCAGGGAGAGAAAATCCCACAATGGACAGAGAGAGAGAGAAGCAGGGCTCACCTGAAGCAAGGCAGGAATTCACCTGGAGTGGGATCGAGCTCACCCAATACCTGACTCGAGCTCACAAACCATGAGATCTTGACCTCAGCTGAAGTCAGATGCTTAACCGACTGAGCCACACAGGCGCCCTACCTGCACAGTTTAATCTGGCTCAAGATATCGGTGAAGGTCAGCCTGTGGTCAGAGCCTCTCATCATCAGTTGTTTTTTCTTCACCTTTACTGTTTATGCATTGACTTTCCTTTATTCCTCAAGTTTTGCTTAAGATCATTTTTTCTTCGGTTCCATGATATGAGCGTCTGCCTTTAAATGTTTAATTTTGGGTGTTAAATCTATAATTTTGGTCGTGAGTTGTATACCCAACATGGGCCACAAAACTGAAAGGTGAGTTTTCTCATATAGACATATTTTCATAGAAAAATAGCTTTGTGATCTGTTGTTCTACTCACTGGTCTAGGTTTTTATTTTCCATTATATTTTGTTGCTGAATCTTGTCTCTTTTTTAAAAATTTTTTTAATGTTTATTCATTCTTGAGAGGCAGAGAGACAGAGAATGAGTGGGGAAGGGACAGAGAGAGAGAGGGAGACACAGAATCCGAAGCAGGCTGCAGGCTCTGAGCTGTCAGCACAGTGCCCGATGCGGGGCTCAAACCATGATCTATGAGATCATGACCTCAACCAAAGTCGGACGCTTAACCAACTGAGCCACCTAGGGGCCCTTCTTGTCTTGTATTTATTACTTTTATTAAAGTATTGTTTATATTCTCTCCAGCACTCTAAATTGTTTCAACCTAAGTTTTTCCAAGCAACTTCTCTACTGCGTTTGAAAATGGTGTCTCTAAGAGTTTTAATGAGTTGCAATATATTTTTACCAGTGTATGTTGTATTTAGCCATTTGAATATATATTCTTACATAAGACTATTTGATTATGTTTGTGAAGTTAAAGTGTGTATTTCTTTTGTTGTGTGAATTTTCTCTCTGATTCTCTTCTTGGAAACAACTTCTTTTTTTCTTTTTATTTTTTCTCTTAACATCTTTTTATTCCACATCCAAGTAATTTAGCATTTATTTTCTTCAAACAAAGCCTTTCTGTTACACAATTTCCTTATTTTAATGGTTCTGTTGTGATTAACACTAATACATTACAAACATCTATTTCAGACCACATTCAAATCTTGCCAGTAGTCCCAGTAAGCCCTTTATAACAAAATGATGCACCCCACAGTTATACATTGCATTTGGTTGTCATGCTTTTTTGCTTTCCTTCTATCTTCTGATATAGTTCTCAATCTTTCTTTGACCTCATGACCTTGACCTTTTGGAGATGACAGGCCAGGTCCTTTGTAAAATGCCCTTCAATTTGGGTTTATCTGATGTTTTTTCATGACTACACTTAGGCATCTTTGGCAGGAAATCTCAAGCGATGCTGCTGTCATTGTATCCCATCCTGTGGGGCAAGATTTCCATTTGGCTCATTTCCATGGGCCCATTTGGCCTATTATACTGGTGATAAGTATGATGATTGGATTAAAATGGCATCTCCACTGTAAAGTTAGTCTTGTTATTTATTCCCTTTTGTATTTTAATTTTTTTAAGACTTTATTTTTAAGAGCAATTTCAGATTCACAGCCAAATCACAGATATTTCTTATATACCTCTGCCTTCACACATGAATAGTCTCCCCATTATCAGAATGGTTTATATCTTACACTTGATGAACCTATGTCAGTACATTGTAATCACCCAAAGTTCAGAGCTTACCTTATAGATTACTCGTGACATTGTACATCCTATGGGTTTGGACAATGTATGTAATAATATGTATCCACCCTTACAGAATCAGAAGGACTATTTCATTGCTCTAAAAATCCCCTGTACTCCACCTATTTATTTATCCCCATTCTCTAACACTGGTAACCAAGGATCTTTGTACCATAGTGTACCTCTTCAAATGTAATATAGTTGAAATGAAACAATATGTAGTTTTTCCAAATTGGCTTATTTTATTTAGTAATATGCATTTTAAGGTTTCTCCATGTCTTTTTATAGCTTTATAGTTCATTTTTTTTTTTAGCACTGAATTATATTGCATTGTCTGAATGTTGCACAGTTGATTTATCCATTCATCTATGGAAGGACATTGTGGCTTATTCCAAGTTTTGGCGATTATAAAAAAAGCTACTGGAAATATCCTGAGTGGGTATTGGGTGGACATAAGTTCAACTTCTTTGGGTAAATACCAAGGAACACAACTGCTGGAATATCACAGGAAGAGCCTGTTGTAAGAAGCCACCAAATGGTCTTCCAAAGTGGCTCTAACATTTTGCATTCCCACCAACATGTATGAGAGTTCTTTTTGTTTCACATCCTTGGGTGTTGTCATTGTTCTGGGTTTTGGCCATTCCAATAGATGCGTAGTGGTATCTCATTGCTATTTTAATTTGCATTTCCCTGATGACATATGATGTAGAGAATATTTTCATATACTTATTTGCCATCTGTTTATCTTCTTTAGTGAGGTGTCTTTTAAATTCTTTTTGGCCTTTTTTTTATTTAGGTTGTTTGTTTTCTTGTTGTTTAATTTTCATATTTCTCTGTATATATTGGATATCAGGCCTTAATCAGATATGTCTATTTAATGTTTCTAATTCATTTTGTGTGCTTTTCTTGGTCAAGATTTCTCTTTTGTTTACTACATTAATAAAAAGTTCTACTCTCTTTTTGTTGCTTCCTCTGTTCCTTCCTTTTTGTTTCATTTTACTTTTCTCATTTTTCTTGAATTCTGTTTATATTTTAAATTTCTGTGTTATTGGAATATCTTCTATCAACTTTTGTGTCGAGACTTGGACTTCTGTTATAGAGAAACACATTTTCTTGTGACAGTTTTTGACAATCCATGCCTGTTATCATGCGTGTTGGGCTTATCATTTTTATGTGGCTTAAAAAAACACTATTACATTACCTGCATTACTAGTAATGCAAACACTATTGCTAGTACCTGCATGATATTTGGCAATTCCGTATAAATTGTTCTTACCTTGTAAAAAATATTCATGCCTATTTCATCATAATTTTCTGATGACCTTTTTTTCTGTATGTATCTTTTGTTCCTGATTTTTTTGTTTTGTTTTGTCTTTGTTCCTTATTTTTCTTATTCTAGTATAATTCTATAGATTCTGAGCTGGTCCCTTTGAACTATCACTAAATATATATATTTTTCTGGTTCAGTTATTGTTATGAAATAAATGAAGCAGAGGCAAGAGTGCAAGGAATTCTCTGATTATGTGAATATGATGCGAGCTAGATCCAGATGTGGTGTGAGTCAGAGGCAAGGTTTTTGTTTGTTTGTTAGATTTTACTTCTTTGCAGCCAACTCATGTTGGTGGTCAAAATGTAGATTTCTCTTCTCTTTCACTCTCATATTAACATAACTTCCTGCAAACATGACTATTCTGTTTCATTCATTTTACCCTGTCTTGCATGTGTCAAAACAGAGCTTCTTTACTCTTGCCATCAACCCACATAGCCATTCCTTTTTTTTGTAAATAAGAGGGTGTTGATTTTTTTTTCTTGTCATATAATATCAAATATTTTGTCAAACTGAAGTCTACCAGTGTTTCCCTAGCTCCTCAGCTCCGGGCATCCTCTCTTGGTGTTTTTTCTCCTGCCATTTATAATTCACTGCATATCGCTAGCCTTAGGGTATCAGTTGGTTTCTTCAAAGATGGGGCTGGTGTTTTGCCTTCTAGATCTCCTCAATTCCTTTAGGTGTTTTGAAAAAGAAGAGGGAGACTTTCTCTACCTATTGTTATTTTTTAACTGGAGTGGTAAGGCAAGTTTCAAAAACTCCATTCTGGATGTGCAGAGAAGGGTTCACTCCATTCCTCCAGCTCTACCACTTGGGTCCTTTGAAGCTCCAAATGAATTTAACTGCTGGCCCAGCCAGAGCTCTGGAATAGTAGTGATTCCTCCATAGCATCCAGACAATGGGTTTTTTTTTTTGCTTTTTTGTTTTTCCTTAAGTCTGGTTTAGTAAAAATATGAATTTTTAAACCAGAAAAGTTTATATAAGTGTGAGTCTACCTTTTCCTGGATTTATTACATGTATTAGTGTCTTGTTTTCAGACTGGACATAGCAGCAGTTGTGTAGAGCCAGCACACGCCTTCCTGCAGAGCCCATTTTTAATGTTTCAGGATGTGTACGTGCCAGGTGATGCCACCGTGATAAATTCAGATTAAGTGTCATGTAGTATTACGCAACTGAAATTGGCAGGCACTATAGACCAGGCCTCCTGACACTGAAAAGCTGGTTGTTGAAGATTTGCCAATTCACCATTACATAGAAGCATTTTTTCCCCACAAAGATATCATTAGAACTGAATGTAATAATTCATGCAATACATTAAGTATGTTTTGTGGCATATTGTAAATACTCAGTACATGTTGGTAATCTCTTCCCCTTCTTGCCTTCCTGCTACTTTACCCTCACCACTGTCTTTAGTTCTCATGGAATTTCTTAATTGCTTTATTGTTCTTATTCTGATGTTGACTCAGAATTGAATAATAAATGCTTTTCTGGCCTCTGACTTCATTTATTTTCCTGACACATAATTCCTCATATATTCCTTTCTCTGAGGCATTTTCTTTCTGCTGACCCCTGCAGGTTTTAGCATTAGCAAATCTCTTCTTAGTTTGTCTGTTTATTCTCTTGGTATAATTAAACTGTTTCTATTATTTCTTATATCTTTTCTAACTTCTTAAAATTGTTCCTTTTGTCTCTAGAATCTTCAAGGCTCATCACAAATCTCACTACTAAAATGCACTGAAGCATAAAAATTAATATATATATATATGTTACATCCATATATATATGTTACATCCATATATATATGTATATCCATGTTATCCATATATATATATATATATATATATATATATATATCTCCAAATACACATCCATGTATGTATATACATACATCCACTACTAACTACCAAAGATACTGATTATGATGGATGCTACATAAAGTGAAAGAGGATTGGTTCTCCCTAAAAACTCCTAAATTGGATTTTTACTGATGCAAAATTCCATTTTGAGTAATACTCAATGTCTAAAAGAGGACTGAGTTAATGGACCCTGTTTCTTTTCATTCTTCACATCAAATTCTGAAAGAAACTATCCGGAGCAAGTCCTCATTAAAATGGGTAATAAGCCAACAGGACTTCCAACGAGCAGCTACTAACATACTCTTCGTCTTACACGACAGTGAGCCTAGCCAGGTCATAATTTTCTTTGGAAAAAAAGAAATAATTTCAAAGCATTCACAAAAGTAAGCTTGTAAAATTGGTAAAAATTTAAATTGCCTCAAAGCACATTAAGTAAAAACTCTGAAGCACAAATACATTATGAGCAAAATTTTCTAGATTTCTCTAGACAGTTTTAAATTGTGAGATTTGATTAGATAAAATGCAAGAGCATTTAAGTAGTATAAATTATTTGCAGGAGTCAGATAACAAACCAAGTAGTATCTATTTTGAGGGTTGCATGATGTAGCCTTTTGGAATGCGTATTAGGGAGTTCCTTGGCATGAACGCTTGTGAAGGGAGATGTGAGAATTAGATCTGAACAAGGCACCTTTGTGGTGCCTTTGGTTGACCATCTGACTCTTGATTTCAGTGTTAAGTCATGATCTCACAGTTTGTCAGATCAAATGCCAGGTCACACTCTGTGCTGAGCATGGAGCCTGCTTGGAATTCTCTCTCTCCCTCTCTCTCTGCCCCTCCCACCCCCCTCGTGCTCTTTCCTTCTCTCAAAGTAACTAAGTAAATATTAGAAAAAAAGAATTAGAATTGAACTGAGAGTTGGTCACTGATACACGCCCCATAGCCTTAGCCCACCTCATGGGGTCTCAGGAGCTTAAATATTCTACCAGAATCTTCCTTCATTAAAGTGGAATGGCCATATCCTTATACTGTTACCTCTATCAGATTCTGGATGTGGGTTTCCCTCAGAAATGGTGACCTGGGTTGGGTAGCTCTCTGAAGTTGAGACCATCCACAAAGGAGATTTCATACAGCTGGAACCACATTCTGTCCTTCATGGCAGAACTGGGGCTGGCAACTCAATGCACAGACCACAGAGCAATGTGTAACCCTTATTGTTTTCAGTTAAAACAAAATTGAATAGAAATATTTTATCACCATTAAAATCATATGCGGAAGTTTCTACAAATTAACGTCTCTAAGAAAATAACAGATTCCTATGTAACAGAAAATTGGAACATTTTGAGAGAAAATTGTCAAGGAAAGCATACAGTTGCTCACACAAACAAACACGGAGGTGACAGTGTCTCCCAGTGAAGAATAAAGATTTGGGGGAAAAAAACACTACATATTTGAAATAAATTTATTAGGCCTACTAAATTTTTATAAAAGCAACAAATAATTTAAATTGGGAAAATGTATAGGGTCATTTTAAATATAAATGTGCACAAATACTTTAGAATGACATTAATGGTTCTAAGGAAAATCTGTTTTTGACAATAGAAATTATTTTGAGAATTTCCCCATGAGTGTTCAGAGGCATGGATGTGTTGCCTTTTAGCATATGTATAAAAAGCATTGCACATCATGAATATTAAAATTAGTATGTTTGGGTGCCTGGTTGACTCAGCCGGTTAAGCATCTGACTTTGGCTCAGGTCATGATCTCACTGTTCATGATTTCGAGTCCTGCATCAGGCTGTTGTCAACACAGAGCCGGCTTCAGATCATGTCTCTCTTTCTCTGCCCTTCCCCTGCTCAAGCTCTCTCTCCTTGTCTCTCTGTCTCTCTCAAAAAGAAATAAACATTAAAAAAATTAGTCTGCTAATAAAGTTCCTAAAATTATTTATTTTATACATTCCCACCAGCAATGCAAAAGTATTTCAATTTCTCCACATCCTTGCTGAAACTTTATTTTTCCTGTTTGTTAATAGGCATCCTAATGGAGGGGTCTCATTGTGGCCCTAGATTTGTAGGCCCCTCAGGACTAGTAATAGTGAGCATCTTTTCATGGGCTTATTGGCTATCTGTAGATCTTTGGAAAAATGAGTACCAAAAGCTTTGTTCATCTTTTAATTGGAGTGTTTATTTAAAATTTTATTCATTTTAAATTATTTTTTAAATGTTAACTGAGAATACATTCTCTATACCCAATATTCCTTTATAGAGGTAATTATGTTCAATACATCAATGTTTTTCTCTTTGATTTCTATTCTATATTTATTTCTTTTTATAATAAGCCTACATTAAAAAATGTTTTTAAGTTGCTTACACTAAAATCTAAAACTAAAAATTCATAGGTAAGGCAAACAGTAGCTATTTTTCTGGAGAGTAGATCACAAGATTTGTATTGAATACCATGCTCTGATTCTAATTTTCTTTATGATTATGGAGAAACATTTGATTCTTTGGGTTTCTGGTTTGACTATTACCAAAAATGGAGTATGTGGGTGAGACCAAATCTGACATACCATTACATTCTATAATTCTATACTAACATAGCTGATAAAATAAAAACCAAAGGAAAGAAATGCACACATACAGAGTTAGAGAAAGGGGAGATACTGTTTGTGGCATATTTAAACTTTCTCAATAAATCTCTTCAAGTAAGGTGTTTTCAAATTTTTCTGCTATAAGTAGCCTATAGCAAATCACACTGATTTGTTTTTGTTTTTGTTTTTGTTTTTTTGCAAATCACACCACCTTAGCTGTAGTCTAATGAGTTTTGAAAAATGCATTTGCCTCTGCAATCACATGAAGTATAAAACATTTTCATCACCCTAGAAAATTCTCTGTGTTCCTTCTCAGTTAGCAACAGTCAACCACTGTTCTGATTTATTCCAGCAGAGATTAGTATTTCCTCATTTAGAATTTCATACAAATGAATTTATAACAGGTACTCTTTTGTGTGTGTGTGTGTGTGTGTGTGTGTGTGTGTGTGTTTCTTAGAGCATTTTTTGAGGATTTCGTGTGCTATTGTATTTATCAGTGAATCATCCCTAGTTATTGGTGAGCGGTGTTTCGTTGGATTAGCATACCACAATTTGTTTATCTGGGTTTCAGTTGATGGGTATTTGGGAACTTTTGTGTACATCCATTTTTTGTTTTCCTTCCTTCCTTCCATCTTTTCTTTCTTTCTTTCTTTCTTTCTTTCTTTCTTTCTTTCTTTCTTCTTCCTGTAAATGCATAGAAGTGAAATTTCTGGGTCATGAGCTAGGTACATAGTAAATGAGAAAATTCTACTTTTCTGAAGGGGTTTTATGTACCATTTTATACTCTTAATACTAATATATGAGAGCTGCCATAAAATTGGCAGCTAATGTCTTAAAAATTGAGCCATTCCATAGAATGCATAGTGGTAGAACAACTTTGCATTTCCCTAATGACTGATGACATTGAGTATCTTTAATATGACTTAATAAAATGGAAAATAGCCATTATAGGTAAACCTTTATGCAGTATCTTTATGAATTTTGCCTAATATTTTATTGGGTTTCGAGACTTTTATAAATGACTCCTAGGAGTTTTTTTTTTAATATTGTGGGTGTAGATTCTTTATCAGATATATAGTTACTGCAAATGATTTTTTTTCTCCAATGAATGGGTTGGCCCATTCATTTTCTTTATGTTGAAGTAAAGGTTTTAATTTTAATAAAGTCCATTATATATAATATTATATATTTAAATATCCTAGAGAATATTCTATATATATATTCTATATTCTATATATTCTACATATATATATTTTCCCTTTTATAGTTAGTGCTTACTGAGTACTTCCTCCCATCTAACAGATTTTTTGGTTACTGTAAGTTCATGAGGTTTTTCTTCTTCTATATTTGCTTCTGGAAAATTTATGGTTTTGTATTTTCTGTTTAGATTTGCATATATTTGTGTGTGTCGTGTAATTTATGAATAAGAGGTTTTGTCGTTATTGTTGTTATTGTTGTTGCTGCTGTTATTGTTGCTGTTGTTTTTCCATATAGAGAACCATTTGTTCTAGAAAAATTGGTGAAAATATTTTCCTGTTCTCATTGCAGTCCTGTCATGCCTTAGTCAAAAATCAGTTGACCTTATCATTGTAGTCTAATAATGAATGATCAATCCACTCCATTGATCTATTTGTATATCATTATGCCATTCTGATGTTGTCTTGCTTACTATAGCTTTAAAGTAGGTTTTGAAATCAAATAAGTGCACCAACTTTGATTTTATTTTAAGTATTTTTGACAATTCCATGTTACTTTCTTTTTTTATTTAATTTTTTGAATATTTATTTTTGAGAGAGAGAGAGAGAGATAGAGACAGAGAGACAGAGTGGGAGCAAGGGAGGGAAGAGAGAGGGGGAGACAGAGAATCTGAAGCAGGCTCCAAGCTCTGAGCTATCAGCACAGAGCCGATGCGGGACTCGAACTCACGGACCACAAAATCATGAATGGAGCCAAAGTCGGATGCCTAACCGACTAAGCCACCCAGGTGCCTCCCATGTTACTTTTATTTATATATGTATATATGTATATATGTGTGTGTGTGTGTATATATATATATATATATCTTACCCATATATATATATATATATATATATATATATATATATATCTTACCCTCACGAAAAAATATATTTAAAATATACTATTATTTGGATTTCATTGGATTTATAAATCAAGTTGTGTAGAATTCACATCTTACATTAATCTGCTTAGGGCTATCATAGCTAAATAGCATAGACTGTTGGCTTAGACAACAGAAATGTATTTTCTCACTGTTCTGGAGGCTGAAAGTCCCAAATCAAGGTCCAGCAGATTTGGTTTCTGTTGAAAGCTCTCTTTTCCTGGCTTGCAGATACTTGCTTTCTCACTATGTTCTCACATGGCCATTCTTCAGTGTGTGCATCATGGAGGCAAGAAGAGTGAGCTCTCTTTTGAGACACTAATTTTACAGGATCAGAGCCCCATACTTATGACCTTATTTAAGCTTAATTACTCTTTAGAGGCCCCATTGCCAAGTACAGCCAAACTGGGTGCTTTAGCATATGAATTTGAAGGGGACATAAACATTCAGTTCAAAACACATGTTAACATTGAGTCTTCCAGGCTATTAACAAGTTATATTTTTCCATATATTTAGGACTTTTTTAATTATGTCAATAATGTTTTGCATATTTAAGTATAGAGATTTTAGATAGATACTGTTACAATTTCCCCTAAGTGTTTTATGTTCTTTAATGTTATTATAAAAGGTATGCAATTTTAGTCAATTTTCCAGGTGTATTTTGCCAGTATGTAAAAGTACAAGTTGTTTTGTATTTGACCTTGTATACTGTGGCCTTGATTAGTGTATTTGGCACATCTAGCATTTAAAAAATAGATTGCTTAGGTTTTTCTACACAATTAGGTTGTCTGAGTAAAGATGATTTTACCTCCCATCTCTTCTCTTTTCCTTCCCTTCCATTCCTTTCCTGGACAATTCATTTAAATCTGAGACAGAGCAAAGTAGACATTCACTCCCAGGATTGAAAAGGTCTTAGTTGCACAGAATGATGTTTCAGAACCAAATCAGGGTAAGCAAGCATCCTTTTTTATGGCAGCCAGAAGTAGAATGTCAGAGGCTGTGCAAGGTAAGGAAACATATATAGGGAGTTGAACTGATGTGGGCAGACAGACTCAAAGATGAGTGAGGTGGGCATATGTACAGTGACCCAGCACACACACCAGAGTAAGCAGAAGAAGGATGCCATCTGTGCTCTGGACGAACCAGTATGAGGTATCAGACCCCGGGCAAGGAGGTGCATTCTACTGAGAGAGAGGTGATGGTGGCAGATATGGGAGATTTGTTACAAGCAGAATTTATTAAATAAGGATAAATATTAAGGATTACAGTGAATCTATAGATCAAGTTGGGAAGAACTAACATAAAAACAATATTTCTGTCCATGAACATGGATAGATCTTGTATATATTGTGCTAGATTTATGCCTAAGTATTTTATTTTGGGGGGTGCCGATGTAAATGGTATTATGTTTTTAGTTACTAATTCTACTTGTTTACTGATAATAATAGGAAAATAATTGACTTTTATATATTAACCTTATGTCTTGTAACTTCACTATAATTGCTTCTTGGTTCCATTTTTGTTGTTGTTGTTGATTGTTTCAAGTTTTCTATGTAGATAATCATGTTACCTGTGAACAAAGACAATTTTTCCCTCCCTAATCTGTATACTTTTATTTCCTTTTCCCTTTCTTGTATATTAAATTAGCTAGAAATTCCAGTATGGTGCTGAAAAGGAATGGTGAATGGGATTATCCTTTCTAGGAGGAAAGCTTTGAGTTTTGTATTATAAATAAAATGTGATGTTAACTGTAGTTTTTTGTAGATATTCTTTAACAAGTTGAAAACATTTCCCCTCCTCCTTGCTTACTGAGAGTTTTTAACATGAATGGGTATTGGATTTGCCAAATGCTTTTGTCTATCTATTGATATAATTATTTGACATTTTTTATTTAATAAATTTTTGAATTTTAGATCAGCCTTACGTACCTGGGATGTACAGATTTCACTTGGTTGTGGTATATAATTCTTTTTATTCATTGTTTACTTGATTAATAATATTTTGTTGAGGGATATTACATCTATTTTTTTAAGTTTGTTTATTTATTTATTTATTTATTTATTTATTTATTTATTTATTTTGAGAGAGAGAGAGAGAGAGAAGGAGAGCAAGCAGTGGCAGCGCAGAGAGAAGGGCAGACAAAGAATCCCAACAGGCACCACTCTGTCAATGCAGAGCTCAATGCTGGCCTCAATCTCATGAACGAGGAGATCATGACATGAACCGAAATCAAGAGTTGGATGCCCAACAAACTGAGCGACCCAGATGCCCCTTACATCTATTTTTTTGAAATATGACCCCCATTTTTTTTATAATGCCTCTGTCTGGTTTTGGTGTTAAGGTAATACTGGTTTCATAGATGAATTACAAAGTATTGCCTCTGCTTCTGTCTTCTGAAAGAGATTGTAAAGAATTGGTGTAATTTCTACTTTAAATGGTTGGTAGGGCCATTTGAGCCAGATGGCTGAATCACCAAATCACAAAGCTTTCTGTTCTATAAGGTGATTAATTATTTAATTTCTTTAATATATATGTGCCTATTGAGATTCTCTTTTGCTTCTTGTGTGAGGTTTAACAGATTGTGTCTCTCAAGGAATTGATCCATTACATTTAGGTTATCAAATTTGTGGGCATGAAATTATTCATAGTATCCTTTAGTATACTTTTTATGACCATGGGATTGGTATGATGTCCCCTCTTCATTCATGATGCTAGTAATTTGTGTCGTTTGGTTCTTTTTCCTTAGCCTGGGTGGGAGCTTATGAATTTTATTGAAATTTGTCATAAAACCAGCTTTTTTTGCATGGATTTTCTGTATTGACTTCTTGTTTTAAGTATCACTGACTTCTGCTTTTTCTCTTCTGTTTACTTTATAATTAATTTGCTCTTCTTTTTTTAAGTTCCTAAGGTGGAAAGTTAGATAATTGATTTTAGATATTTTTTTTTCTTTTCTACTATATACTTTCAATGCTGTAAATTTCCAAGCTCTGCTTTCACTGCATCCCACACATTTTAATATGTTTTCATTTCATTAAGTTTGCATTTTCATTTCATTAAGTTTATAATAATATTCTTATACATATGTGTTATTTAGAAGTAGGTTGTTTAATCTCCACATTTTTGGGAATATCCCAGTTATATTCCTATTATTGATTTCTAGTTTGATTCCAATGTGATCTGAGAACAGGTGTTGTATGATTCTATTCTATTAAAAATGTTAAATGTTTTTTTATGGCCCAAATTGTGGTTTATTTTGATGAATGTTCCATGTTAGCCTGAAGAGAATGTATATTCAGCTGTTGCTGGATAAAATATCTATAGATATCAGTTATATCCAGGTGATTGCTTGTGCTGTTGAGTTCACTTTGTCTTTACTGGTTTTCTGCCTGCTGATCCTGTCTATTTCTGGTAGAGGGATATTGAAGTCTCTGTGATAGTGGATTCATCTATTTCTCCTTGCAGTTCTATTAGTTTTTGCCTCATGTAGTCTGATGCTCTCTTGTTAGGCTCATACACATTATGAATCGTTCTGTCTTCTTGGAGCACTGACACTTCTATCATTATGTAATGCCCTATTTTATCACTGATAACCACCATTGCTTTTAAGTCTGCTCTATCTGAAATTAATATGGCTACTCCTTTCTAATATTAACTAAAAGTGCTTTCTTTTGATTAGCTTAAGCATGGTATATTTTTCTGCATCCATTTACTTTTAATCTATATGTGTCTTTATATTTAAAATTAGTGTCTTATAGACAACATATACCTAGGTTTTGTTTTCTGATCCACTGTGGCAGTCTCTTTCTTTTAATTGGCAGATTTAGACCGTTTATGTTCAAACTGATTATTGATATTGATGGATTAATACTACCATATTACTTACTGTTTTCTATTTGCTGCCATTTTTCTTTGTTCCTATTTTAGTCTTCCACTCTTCTGACTTTTTCTGGTCTTAATTGAGCACTGTATATAATTCCATTTTCTGTCTTTTCTTAGCATATTGGTTATACTTCTTTTTTTTTTTTCTTTAACGGTTGCCCTAAAGTTTGCAATATATACTTACAGCTAATCCAAGTTCACTTTCAAATAACACTGTACCAGGGGCACCTGGGTGGCCCAGTCAGTTAAGCATCTGACTACAGCTCAAGCCATGATCTCATGGTTTGTGATTTCAAGCCCCATATAGGGCTCTGTGCTGACAGCTCAGAGCCTGGAGCCTGCTTCGGATTCTGTGTCTCCCTCTCTGTCTGCCCCTCCCCCACTCACACTCTGTCTCTGTCTCTCAAAAATAAACATTGAAGACAAATTTTAAAAAGTAATACTGTATCACTTTCCAAATAATGAGATTTTTATAACAAAATAATTCTCTTTCTCCTATGCATCTTTTGTATAATCACTGTCATTCATTTTACTTATATATAAGCCCACATAAACATTTACATGAATTATATGCAAATCATAGACATTCAAATACATTATTGGTATTATTATTTCGAAAAAAAGTTATCTATTAGATCAATTAAGAATAAGAAAAACAAAAAGTTTTTATTTTACCTTCACCCATTCCTTCTCCAGTGCTGTTGTTTACTTTATGTAGATCTGAGTTTCTAACCAATACTATTTTCCTTTTTTCTAAAGATCTTCTTTAAACATTTCTTGCCAGTCAGGCAGGTCTACTGGCAACAAATTCCCTCAATTTTTGTTTGAGAATATCTTTATTTCTCCTTCACTTTTGAAGTGAATAATTTCAGGGTACAGAATTCTAGGTGGTAGTTTTTTTTTTTCCTGTCAGCACTTTAAATATTCCCCTCCACTAACTTCTTTCTTGCATAATTTTTGAGGAGAAGCCAACATAATACTTATCTTTATTCCTCCATAGGTAAGATTCCTTCCTTTTTTGGTATTCCAATTAAACACATGTTACATCTTTTGTAGTTGCTTCACAGTCCTTGGATATTTTGTTCTGATCCTTCCAATCTTTTCGCATTTGCTTTCCAATTTTTGAGGATTCTGTTCATATATACTGGCTCAGAGATTTTCTCCTCAGCCATGCGCAGTCTGCTAATGATCCCATCAGAGGCAACTTCAGTTTTGTGACATTTTTTGTTGTTGTTATCTCTAGCATTTCTTTTTGGTTCTTTCTTGGGATTTCTATCTCTCTGCTTACATTGCCCATCTGTTCTTGCTTGCTGTCTACTTTCTTCATTAGATCCCTTAGCCTATTAATCATAGTTGTTCTAAATTCCCATTTTGATTATTCTAACATCTCTAATATGTCTAGTTCTGATGCTTGCTCTGTCTCTTCAAACTGTGGTTTTGTTTTTGTTTTTGTTTTTTTCGCATTTGAGTATGCCTTGCATTTCTGTTTGTTTGTTTGTTTTCCTCATAGCTGGACGTGATTCACTGGATACATAGTCCTTTGTTAACGTGATGATGAAGTGTGAGGGGAAGGGAAGCATTCTATAAGTGATCCTGTACCTCTGGACTTTGGACCTCCCAAATGTTTCCCGGTTTTTTTCTCCCCCACTTCGGTCAGAATGGCTAGAATATCTTGGTGTTGAGTGATTATATTCTCCCAAGTGGACGGTTAGAGCTGACTGGAGTTGGGCATCTCCACTTCCCGGGACACTTAGATCCTGTTAATACCCCAACGACTTGGTCTCTTGTTAACTAGTTTCCCCTGCAGGCAGGCCTTATTAAGAAGAATGCAGTACACGGGCATATGTCAAAATGGTTCTTTTTCTTCTTCCTCTGCTGGGAGCCGGAGGGGATTTTTCTCAGGTAATTACTGTGGAAACCTGCCGGAGCTCCTGGAGGAAAATCTCACAGTTCTGTGAGAAACTCCCCCATAACTACGTCCTCTTGGTGTTTTAACTCAGAGTCGTCCTCACGGCACTTCCATCCACTCATCCATTACAGTTCCGGTGGCCACCCTGGCACAGGTTCCTTTGTTGGTTTCAGCTCATGAATCTCTGATTCATTAAGTGGATTCCCTGTGATTGCCTTTCTGTCTCCAATCTTGAGGGCAGTAGTTTGCCCTACCCTGTGTCTTACCCTTTCTTTGGGACCCAAGAAGAGCTGTTGATCCTTCAATCTTTTGAGCTTTCTTGTTAAAGTTAAGATTGAAGGAACTTCTAAGATTTTCATAGGCTGAACTGGAAACAAGAAGTTTTTCTTATTTATGTATTTATGTATTTATGTATTTATTTATTTATTTATTTATATTTAAAAGCTTCATTAAAAGCTTAAAAACTGAGAACAAACTGAGGGTTGATGGGGGGTGGGAGGGAGGGGAGGGTGGGGGATGGGTATTGAGGAGGGCACCTTTTGGGATGAGCACTGGGTGTTGTATGGAAACCAATTTGACAATAAATTTCATATATTGAAAAAAAAATAAAAGCTTTTTGATGGGTGCCTGGTGGCTCAGTCGATTGAGCATCCAATTCGAGTTGGATTCAGGTCATGATCCCAGGGTCATGGAATTGAGCCCCAAGTTGAGGTCCACACTAAGCCTGGAGCCTGCTGGGATTTTCCATCTCTGTCCTTTGGCCCTTCCCAAATACAACACAATAGTTTGTGACCAACAGGATATTTAATTCAGTCCAATTTTAATTATATAAATGAAGAGTCTAAAGAAAATATTCAGAAATGGAAGTAGCAGCCTAAGTAAAAATTATATGTTGGCCATGTGCTTCTTTCCCAGCATATTTTCCTAGTGGCCTGTTTAATATGCCAGAAACATCTAAGCCAAAGGAACTGTGTAGAATATTGCACAGAGATATACGCACACACAGAGAACTGGAATTAGTTCCAAATAAAACAGAATTTCTTTATTTTAATATAATCAGCAAAGGTAAAGAAACTCTTGCTTCTATTTTTTTTTTTCAAAGATTTTACTTTTCTGCGTGGGCCTCGAACTCACAACCCCGACATCAAGAGTTGCATGCTCCACCAACTGAACCAATGAGGTGCCCTTAAGAAAATCTTGCTTTTAGCTGAGTGGCTGCAATCATGGGTTGCTAAAGTAAAATCGTCAAAAGATGTTAAGTTAAAGACACAAATGGTTAGATGGTCACAATTTGGAGATATAATAATGAAAACTGGTAAGTCACTTAAGAGCAATGATAGGAAAGTAACAAAATATTTTTAAAAATCACACTTTAAATCATGGAAAATACAATTTATTCTCTAGCCAAAAGTGATATTGCTACTGAAATCTTGCCTATAAAATAAACAGATTTTTTTTCCACTTTATCAGTTAAACAATTCCCAAAGAAAATTTTCAATCTTTGTTTTTTGAATAGTGCTTTTAAACTAGATCACATTTCTCTCTTAGGAAATTTAGACTGTGTTCTCAAAGCATCATTTTGCAAGCAGATTTTTTTTTTCTTTAAAATACAGCAATTATTGTTGTAAACTGTTTCATTGTCAGATATATCTGTTTCTGGTAATATTTTTACCACAGATTTTCTTTTATTACAATACACTATTTTTCTCTTCCCTGCCCATGATATGTTTTCAATTGACCGGAAACCTTTTGAATTTACCCTTCCAATAAACACGTTTCTCAAGATAGAGTATTGCAGTGTAAATCAGTCCAATAGTGAAATGTCTGAAAGAAGTGTTGATTGGATATCGATCTAGGGTCAATTTATGCATATTGTAACTATGCATTCATTGGTTAAAAAAAGTAATTCATTAAGAATATTTCTTTTATGTGCCGAGATATACATTTGTATACGCAGATTTGTAACTAAAAAATGTCACAACCAAATAATAAATTTCAACAGATGTCTATTTGTTACTAAAATTGGCTGTGATATACAACTTGGCTAACCTGAGTTTTTGTAGGATGATTTGCTTGAAGAGTAAAATAACCAACCACAGCCTATTTTCTTTATCTGTTTATTTACACTAACAAGGGGAAAATGATTCCTATGATACCTATTTCCTAACAGTATGTTTATTTGTGTGCACTAATAAAGCAAAGTAGAAAATCAAGTGAATGTTTTTATGAGAATAATTGTCCTACCAAAAGGATAAGTTAAAACAAATAATTCACACCATGCAGTAGTCCCCACCAGCCCTCTGCCCCACTAAGCCACCTTAAGTAAAATGCTTGTTAAAAAGGATAAGGTACAAAAGAAAAATCACTAAAAAAATAAAAAATAAATAAAATCAGGACACTGAATTAGATAGGACCAGGCACATGAGAAAAGATACCAGATCTTAAAACACATTAATGTAAAATAGTCCCATAACTAATGTGATATATTACATTTCATATTAACAGGTCACAGCGGTGTAAAAACGAAGGCTTCTCCAATATTGAACCCAGATTCTAACATTGTGTACATATTTGTAATTGTGTATTGAACCAAACTTCTATAAATTATAATAATTTGGATACCCTTACTTATAGTATTTGATTTTTTTTCCTTCTCTGTTCCTTCTCCTCTTTTGGATTTCTATGCTGATATATTCATTTCTTGACTTTGACTGTTTTGTTTGTTCAGTCTGAAAAGCATACTCTGAGAAAGGGCATGAATTTTAGTATCTCTTAAAATATATACTAACTCCATTTGAAGACTGAATACTTTTCAATATAAAGTGTGGTCATCTAAAATTTAAAAAATGTAGTTTTCTAAATTAGTTCTCCAAATTAATTATGATCTTTAAGATTTTCATCCGAATAAACTTTATTAGTTACTTAATTTCTTATAATTATTCTGTCATAGTGACTTTGCTTGCTAAACACATAATAGTTTGGAAGAATATTTGAAACTATGATCTGGAAAATTTGGAATCCTGATCATAGCTTATAATGAACTACTATATAAATATAATTATCTAAATTCTGTATGTAATCTCTGTATAACCAAATGTTCTGAGATGATAAAATATACTAGCATTGTATTAACCTAGGTAAGTTACAGAAAATGCTCCAAAACACAGTCATTTTCAACGTTACTTACTGAAAGTCTTACAGATTTTCAACACTTAAATGGTCTTTGTTTTAAAATATACTTATTTTAATATTCTCAATTTAAAGAATACAGTCTTTTCCCCAAGCTTATTTTGTTTAATATTACATAAAATTATAATAGGCACAAAAAGTACTTTTATACATCACATCTTGTTTCAAATAACTTGTATTCTGGGGTGGTTAAACATTTTAAGCAAAATATAAGTTTTCTGTCATAATTTCTCAAAGGAGTTAAAAACAATTAAATTCAGTTCTTGCTTGAGAAAACTGATATGCATCATTAGTTACATCTTTAATCCATTCCATTAATCTTATTTTGTTTGGTGACTATACCAATTTTTAAATAATTGTTAAATTCAGCAGGGAGAATTTTGAAATATCATCAGTTGCTTGCAGAACCTGAAGTAGTTATTTGTTCTTTTGGATGGAGATACCTCCTGCAACCTCAGGCCTTCTTCCTTTCTTTTTTTTTTAAACTGACTAGAAATTCATCTCATTTTGTTTTCCCTTGACTAATGACTAAAGGATTCAAGCAAACAACTTCGTTGAATATGTAAATTAAGCTATGAAATGTTAATGGTGTGTTATCTTTATTTTTATGTGGAGAGGATCACAATTGAACTTAAGCATGAAATTATATGGAAATATATTGAACCCTTTTTTTTCAGCCAGCCATCAGTTCTATTTTGCTAAAAACAGAAGAGATACAAATAAATGAGAACACGGTGGGATATAAGGATGAGTATCTAGGAATATTAAAATAGAAAAAATATCAAGACTTTCAGGTGGTAACAAAATCTAATTGTAAGTAATGCCAAAAAAAAAAAAAAAAAACCAGAAAATTTCTACCTAAAAATGTTCTGGAAGTTTTCAGGGCTAGAGAGCATCTACACTGAGGTGCAGAAAGTAATTGCAAAATAAAAAAGTGACAGATTTTTAATAACCCCATTTTTATCTGTATTCACAGTTGTAAGATATAGTACTAACAACAGAAAGCCATCTACTCCCCTCACCACATCACCACCACACTTACACACTAAAATTTTTCATAGAATTTAGGCACAGGAAATGAGGCGGTTTAAGCAGACTTGAAAAGAATACCTTAAAACATAGTTTATGGTTAAAATTTTTATAAAAACACATGAAAAACTTTTCAGATTAAAATTTATTAACTTGGCTTTAAATCATTTCATATATGAGAGTATATGTAAAAATATTTTTATGAACAACTCTAGAACAGAAGTGAATGTGTAATCATCAGTGTGTAACACAAGAATAAATTCTGCTCAGTTTCCACTATATATGCTGCCATATAAACTATCATACATTGTTCACTATTATAGACCAGTGGGCTGCTTTTTAATAAAGGTGTATTAACTATTTTATTAAATTTTATTAATATTTTACATCTATTCTTTGTAATTTTCTAGTCATTAAGTTAAAAAAATCATCCACGAAATTACTATTTAATGGCTAGTTCGATCAAAAATTTTGTTTAATCATTAGAGGTAAGAGAACCTTTAATAGATTTTTCAGTAAGGATGGAGCCTGACTTAGTGATTTTATTTAAACCTTATGCAGAAGGCTTGTTGAGCTAATCCCGGAAAATAACTACATTTTATAGACTTTATTTATTTTAAGTTTTTATTTTAATTCAACTTAGTTAACTTACAGTGTTATGTTAGTTTCAGGCATACAATATAAGAATTCATACTTCATACATCATCCTAGGCTCATCACAGCAAGTGCACTCCTTAATCCCCATGACCTATTTCACGAATCCCCCCACCTACCACCAGTTTGTTGTCTATAGTTAAGAATCTGTTTGTGGTTTGCCTGTGTCACACTACTAGGTATTTACCCAAAGAATGCAAAAGTATTAAATCAAAGGGATACAGGTACCCCAATGTTTATAGCAGCAATATCTACAACAGCCAAACTGTAGGAACAGCCCAATTGTCCATTGACTGTTGATGAATGGATAAAGAAAAAGTGGTATTTATACAATGGACTATTACTCAGCCATAAAAGGAAATAAAATTTTGCCATTTACAGCAACATGATGGAGCTAAATAGTATTATGCTAAGCAAAATAAGTCAGAGAAAGACAAATACCATATGATTTCACTCGTATGTGGAATTTAAGAAACAAAACAAACAAGCAAAGAGGAAGATTTTATAGATTTTTAAATGTGCTAGAAATCTGAACATTCTATACAGCAAAAAAATTAAAGTTAACACAATCTTGACAACCTGTTATATTTTATTATATTATATATTGTATTATATTAATATTTAATGAATGAATTGTTTTATTTAATAATGTAACTTAAACCACACTTATTTGTAGAGCATTTAGAGCAAATACTTTCAATTTGATCCAATACAATTGCACTGTTTCAAAAAAAATAATGTTTACTTTTTTTTGAGACAGAGAAAGAGAGAGAGAGAGAGAGTACAAATGGGACAGAGAGGGAGGGAGACACAGAATCCTAAGCAGGCTCCAGGCTCCAAGCTGTCAGCACAGAGCCTGACGCAGGGCTCGAACCCACAAACTGTGAGATCATGACCTGAGCCAAACCCACAAACCTTGAGATCATGACCTGAGCCAAAATCAGGCGCTTAATCGACTGAGCCATCCAGGTGTCCCCTCTTTTTTACAGGTAGTTTTCCTTCAACTTGGCAATCTACTCACTCTTGGTTATTTCCTTTCCCACCTGAAAAAGAAGAAAATGAAATGATATGCCCACATTACAAACAGAGAGAATGGAAGAGATTTCAACTGAAAAAAAATTATGAAGATTTTATGGGCCACTGAAAGTGGAAAGGTCACATTGATAGCTACACCAATCACCAGAACAAAAGTAAACATGCAATAAGAGTGGTAGAGAAGAAAGCTGAGATGGAAGTGTTACTTTCAACCTTAATTTGGACTCAGTGATTATTTAAATTGCTCCTCAACAGTTAGATGCATGGATTGGCTTTTCCTTCCTACTGCCCCACTTCCCACCTCTACTAACAGCATGAGCAAAACATTCAATCAGATATCTTCCTAGCAGTGATTATGGCTCTCAAATTGGGTATTACTAACTACTAATAACTAATATTTGTGCCTGGTAGTGGAGGTGGGAGCTTCACTTCATGTTTCCCATCTGCACAGTTTATTTTGAAGTTCTCAATCCCGATAGACATATTCTATCCTTGTTGGAAGACAACTTTTCATACATATCTTCACTTCTAGATATTAACAGCCAATTTGCTTAGATTAATTTACATTACAGAACAGTACAAATAGAAAATAGCTCCCTCCCCAGTGGTATTTCAGAATAGTAGATAAAAAACTCTCTCTCTCTTTCTCTGTCTCCCCAGTAAGGATTTGCTTAGTCCAGGGAAATAAGTATAATACTAGAAATTCCTTTGGGATTTCCTGGGTTCAGTGTCTTTCAGCTAGCATAGACCCACTGTATGATTCTGCATCATCCCCTTAGGACTTGGGGAGTAAGGGAAACCAGTACAAACATTAAGTTTAGGCAGCCTGCTTTGCTTAGAGTAATACAGTGTCTAAATCTGTTGGGCTTCATTGTCTTTAGCAGCCAAATCTACAGAAGCATGGCAAGCCAACCTACCAGCTGCTACCAAGCCCTGCTTAGGAACTGCTTGGCTGCTTGATGATTCTATTTGGGCTGTGTGTTGTCCTCATGCTCATTTAACGGTCAGACTTTTAAGGAAGGAGAAAAGTCATTTAAGCCTCTAATGAACCTTTTACACAAATGTAAAAGAATGACAAACTGTCACTAACACTTTAGGAAATCCTATAGCACAAAAAAAAAAGACCCTCATTTAATAAATAGAGCATCAATCTCTGAGGAAACAAGAAATAAGTCAAAGAACAGTAAAGAACTTTAGAATAATTAAATTGTATTTTCTAAGAGAATGGAAAAATGTAGGAAATTTTTATAAAAAGGATCATTTGAAACAATTTTATTTCAAATAATAAAGCAAATTTTAAAAGGGTGATATGGATAAAGCAGTCAAGAATAAATCCAGAAGGTCTAAAAAGCTATTACAAATCTAGAAAAAGAGGAAGAGGTAAAGGAGAGAGAAAACACACACACACACACACACACACACACACACAGAATGAAAACAAAGATCAGAAAATGCAGACATAATAAAACATTAAACAACATATTTATCACCCAAAGCTGATGTCAGACACCAATGATTAAACCGAAGGGACTCCTTAAAGAATTAAAATGAAGTTATTTAATTTCTAGAACTATTATCACAAGATTTCAAAACCAAAAGGACAAGATCTTTGGACTAAGTATACCCAGAATATTTTTTTATTTTTTTACTACCATTAAATAAAAATCACATTCTGACTACACTTTTCAACAGAAAAATTGGATGGTAGAGTAACGTGGCACAATTTATAAAATTTTCTGAGGAAAAAATTTTGCGGGCCATGACATATATCTAGTTAAACTACCGATCAAAATATTGAATAAAGCTGTTATTATAAACCATAGCAGAAAAAAAAAACAAATAGAAAAAACAATTTGAAGGAATTAGAGAATATGTACAGAAAAACTAATAAAACAACTTCTACAGCTATGTAATTTTACCATACATTAATATACAATGCAATGTTCATACATAGAAGTGCATATATGTTACACTCAAAAAATGAAAGAGTACTCTCTGGTTAGCCATTGCTGCCTAGTACCACAAAATGTAATGACTTGTCACAACAACAATGATCTTATTTGTCATAGTTCCTGTCTCTGTCTGTCGGTCTGTCTCTTTCTCTCTGTCTCTGCACTTCTCCCTGTGGTCTCTCCATGCATAGTTGGGATTCCTTAAAGCCCGATAGCTTCACAACAGCTAGATTGCTTACACAGCGGCTCAGGTCTGTAGTCCAAGTGTTACACAGAAGGCTGTAACTTTTTCACTTTTTTCCCCACTTTTTCTGACACAGCCGAGAAAATTATGCAGCCTCACCTTAGCTACATTCTGTTCGTTACAAGGGAAAAGGAATTAGGTTACATCTCTTGATAGGGATTCCAAAGAGGTGTATGGAGCTATTCTTCTTGAATATCACAAGGGGATAGGGTAGAAATAATGTTGCAGTCATGTGTAGGAATATTATGTGCTACATGTATATGATTTTAAGAAGTGAATTCAAATGGAAAAAAGAGTTGTCTTTGGAATATAAAGATATGATATCAAATATAAAAATCTCAACAGATAACATGGAAAATAATATTAGGAACATAACCTAGAAAGTAAAGCAATAAGCCTAGAGATGGAAAATCAGAGCTAAGTGACAATCAAATTAAAATGAAAAACAGTGCAGACCAATATCTGAATAGTAAGAGTTCCAGAACAGGGAAAATGGTGGAGAGGGGATATCAATGAAAATTTTATTAGAATGTCCCAGAACAGAGATAGCAGAATGAAAGCACTTGGTTACAATCCTGAAATTTTGAAAGAAATGTACAAACGCCAATACCATTCATTTTCAGAAATCTAGACAAACAGAAGATTTTTTAAGTTTCCAGAGAATAATAAATCCCTGGATCTTATACAAAGATCAGACATCAGAAACACTTCAGATTTCTGAACAGCAATACTACTAATAAGAAGATGATGGAGTAGTGTAGTTCAGATTCTCAGGAAAAATAATATCCAGCTTTGACTTCTTTGCCCAATGAGAAACTACATGTACATCCAGTATTTTGGATGTCACCTCAAAATTGAAGAGTAACAACAACAGCAACAAGAAAGAAAGAAACATACTGGAGATTGGAGAGGCAAAGGATTCTGGTGAAGAAAGATCAGAGGATAGCAGCTATAAAGTCTGAATCTCAACGAGTTCCTTTTGGAACATGGTAGGGGCTCTGGGAGTTTGTCTTCTGAAAGATGGAAATTGTTTTAGCCTCAGCAGCTTGGGAGGAAATTCACACAGTTGTGGAAGAGTTTGTGGTTGAAAAAGGAAGAGAGAGAGAGAGAGAGAGAGAGAGGAAGAAAACTAAGGATTTAGGCAAATACTATTTGTGAGGAAAAGAGAAACTACCAATGGTAACAAAGATAATATGTTCAAAAGTAAAAATAATCATTGTGGGCTGGAGAAATAGACCTCAAATCAACTCTGTTTTAAGAGTTCACTTTAATTATATGAACAAAGAAAGTTTGAAACTAATGCATGTACAAATACTAACAAAAGTAAAGAATGATTTGCAATATGATAACAGAAAAAAGAACGGCTAAAATATAGTGAGATGATTCTATCAGTTTATAGAAAAACTCACAAGAAAATTATGAAGTAGGGTTCAGTGGAAAACTTACATTGATTATAATTGATTGATGTTGATCTGCATGTATAATGAATTTTCTTCATATTACTATAATTCAAACTATCATTTTTGCACACTAGAAGCAACTATACTAATTAAAAAAGTATGTAAAATGATCCTACTTGATAGCACAGTCTCTAGAAACCTAAAACAAAATCTAATGAATTCAGATGGTAAAATTGAGCTAAATATCAAAACCAAATGCAAAATTATCTTGAAGGGGATTAATATGTCCTTCATGTATGGAAATAAAAACAATATTTGAGAATAGGAAGTGGTCTTACGTTTAAGATTATACTCTCTCCAATTTAACCTATAAATTGCAATCCCAATAAAATACTTAGCAAGGTTCTTTTGTTCTTTGTTTTGTATTTTTACTAGAAGCAACATGCTAATGCAAAAAATACATATGGTGAAGACCAATAATTGAAAGATAATTTTTTTTAATATGGTTAATACAGGGTATTTATTTAAACACCTATCAATCATGAAGCTCCGGAAATTGAATGTGTTTTAGTATTTATACTATAATGGTGCCAATAGTCAAATGGAACAAAATAGAAGGTCCTAAAAACACTTGTGATTATGTAGAAAAGGAAACGTTTTCAGAGAAGCATCAGCTTTATTGGTCTTTTGTGCTTAGAAAAGTGGGAGCTTGGACACCTGAGGAGGGTTCTGTGGTCTCTTCCCCAGTCACTGCTGGTGGAGGGCTTATGCGGGGTCCCAAACGAAGCCAGCCAGCTCTCTCGCGATTTTCAAGAGCAGGTGTGAGACCTCCACTAGCAACGATGGCGGGGGTTCTGAGAGTCCATCGTCCCAGGTCCGGAAACAGCAGAGACCACGGGTCGCCCAGGGTGGACTGCAAGAGAGGCCTGGCTAGGTGCTGCTTTGGCAGAGGGAGGGGCGTCTTGTCCGGCCTCTGGAACTGTTCTGAGATTGAGGCTGGGCCTGGCCCCTCATCAGCCCATCACTGGGCCTGCCCCTTGTCCGTAGGTGGGCAAGATCCTTGTCCCGGGCTCCCCAGCTCGACCTCGTGGGCCTCGCTGCCCCACGGTCCAGGAGAATGCGGCAGCCAAGGACTCGAGTGAGTCCCGCACTGGCCAGTGTGGCCTGACTGCGTCCAGCTGGGCGTTTGGGGAGGGTTACTGAGGTTGTACTTCACCGGGAAGGTAAGCAGCACCCTCATGCAGTTATGCAACATGAGGAGCTGGAGATGAGGGCCACCAGGGGTCAAAAGGGCAAAGCCAAGGTCTTCAGTTGGAAGGCGTTGGCCCTTAGCATCTTGATATCCAGCATGTCCTGGGCACTGCTCTGCTTATTGGAGCAATGGTCAAAAATAAATTAAAAAAAAAATGCCTGTGGTTACATAGAATAACTTTAGGTGACAGAGTTGGAATTAAAATCAACGGTTTAACCATATCTACTGTAAATCCTTAAGAAAAGAAAAAAAGATCTGTTGCTAATACCACACACACACACAGACACACACAGCATTCAAATGGTAACAGTGAGCTAACTGTCCAAAGAAAACCTTTAAAAATATTAAAAGTGAAGAGACTATCCGAGGCCATATATATGACTTTGATTTAGGAAAATATTTTTTGAGTAAAAGATAAAAAGAAATTACCATAGAAGGGACGACTGATAAATTTGACATTAAAATTAAACATTTTCTGGGACAAAAGAAACTATTATCAATGTTGAAAGAAACAGACATGAAGAAGACATTTGTGATGGCATAAGAACAAATTACTAATATTCAGATATATACAGAATTTCTTGCAAATTAAGAAGAATATGACAAACAGTGGGAGAAACATGCAGGACAAAAGATAAGGATACACAAGAGATAAACTGAAAGGCCTATAAAACTTAAGTGAGGAGGTGTATCTCATTCAAAGTGACAGCAAGTGCCGAAGACTGAGGTAGAAATATTTTCAACATGTTCAAGAAATAGGGAGGTCAGTATGAGTTCAAGTGGTTAAAGGGAGAATGGAAAGAGATGAGATCAACATTGACAGGCAAGGGCTACATCACTGGGAATGTTGTAAATTAGGGTGAGTTAGTGTTGTAAATGGGACGGGAAGCCATTGCTCAATTTTGAGCCCAGTAGTGGTGATGTGTCAATTGGCATTTTTAAATAATCACTGGCTAGTGTGTGAAGAGTGGGAACCACAAAATGATGGAAATGGAGGTGGGACACTGTGTGGAAGACTCACCACAGATGATGCTGATTTTTGTTGGGATGGCAGCAGTGGAGGCAGCGAGAAGCAATTGGAAATATATTTTGAAGTCAGAAAGGATTTGCTTATGGAATAAATGGGTAGAGTTAGAAGGAAAATCAATGACCCTCTAGGTTTTTAGTCTGAAAAACTGGCTTGATTATTATGAAGTTTACTAAACTGAGAGGAGTTGCTTTGTGGGGAGGGTGGAAATGAAGCATTCTGTTTAGGACGAGCACTATTACTCAAATTGTAAATATATAATATATGGAAGAAAAAGATTCTTCAGAGTGCTGACATGGGTAAGGATGTAAGGAATGGAGTGAAGGGACAGAGAAGGCTTCACTTGTATGGATTATGTTTTATTTTCATGATTGTTTTGCTTAAAGCAAAAAGGATCTGACATCAATTTGGCAAAATATTGATGTTGATGGAATCCTGGTACTCAGTTGTTTGGTTTATTATTCTCTATGTTTTTCTTCATATCCCATTATGGTGGCATCCATTTTGGGAGGGGGGATTATAGGCAGATTTATAACCCTGGAGTTGATGGTGCATGAAGGGGTCAAGATGCTAGGTGGGAAGACAGCGAAGATAAATTATGCTAACCTTGTATTGACATATGATAATCATGCAGAAAAAATGTGCATATCAGAACTTCACACTTCAGTGTATTGCGCAAACCAGTTTAAATTTAGAATACTTTATTTTTTTATTTTTTCCATATTTATTTATTTTTGAGAGAAAGAGAGAGTGTAAGTGGGGGAGTAGCAAAGAGAGAGAGACACAGAGAATCTGAAGCAGGCTCCAGGCTCTGAGCTGGTAGCACAGAGCCTGATGTGGGGCCAGAACCCATGAACTGTGAGATCATGACCTGAGCCAAAGTTGGATGCTTAACTGATTGAGCCACCCAGGTGCCCCTAAATTTAGAATACGTTAAACTTCTATCCCCTCTTCTTTTTTTCTATGATGTTATTGTCATGTACTTTATTTCTACACATCCAAAGACATTACTATTATTTCTTTGTATATATTCAGTAATCATTTTTATATTTATTACATAATTACAGTTCTGGTTCTTTCATTCTCTTCATAAACTTTATTTGAGATTATTTTCTTCCATCTTGAAAACACTAGTTTCATGTTCCATTTACTGAATGCTCACTGGGGTAAATACCCTTTGTTTTTGTCTGAAATCATACTTATTTTACTTTCCTCTGTGAAGCCTGTTTTTAAGCACAGTGTAGAATTCTAGGTTGCTATTTTCTGTTACTGCTTTAAGATGTCATTTCATTGTATTTTGGCATCCATCATTTTTATTGAGAAAACAGCAATCGGGATTAAATCTTGTTGCTTTGAAGTTCATGCATCTTTTTTTCCCTAAATACTTTTCTAGTTTTCTCTATATGTCTTCATTTAAAAATGTGACTATAATGGGACTCGTTTGCTTTTACTTTTATTTGTCCTTCTGGAGCTTCTCAGATCTTATTATATCTGTTGGTTGATATACCAGTTTTAAAAAATTCTTCCCCATTTTCCCTTCAGATATAATTTGTGCTGCATTCTCTCTTTTCTCTCTTTCTGGGAATCCAATTTCATGTGTGTTGCAACTTTTGATTTGATTTCACAAGCATCCAATGATCTTATCTATTTTTTCTCATATATTTTCTCTCTGCATTTCAGTTGCTATATACCTAACTTCAAGTTGGCAACCTATTTTTACTTTCTGAAAGACTAATCTTGTGTTTTACTATACGCAATCTGCTGTAAAAACTTTCTATTGATTTATGAAAGCCAGACATTGTATTTTTCATTTTAGAATGCTCTTTTGATTATTTTTATTTCCATTGTTTACCTGTTTTTTCCATTTTTCCTTACATTTTCAAATATACATTATTTTTTTTTTCGATTTTTTTCCCTTAAATACAATATGTTTATTATCTGCCATCTCCTGTTATTCTGTTTTTACCCTTGCATAAGTCACATGATCTTACCTTTTTGCATGTATAGTAACTTTTTATTCTTATCACATCTCATGTATAAAGAACTTAAAACCCCCAGAATGGGTCAGTTTTCACTAGAAAGTCTTCTTCATTTATTGGGTTATTTGGTCACCATGAATGATCATTAATTTTATGTATCAACTTGACTAAAACATGGTGCTCATTTATTTGGTCAGACACTAGTCTAGATGTTTCTATGAAAGTATTTTTAATGTAATTAATATTTATAATCCACAAGCTATAATTAAACTATTCTTAATAATGTGGGCAGGCTTCATGCAACCAGCTAAAGGCCTTAAGAGTAAAAACCAAAGCTTTTAAGAGACACTTAAAACTGTAATATAGAAACCTTGCCCGAGTTTCTAGACTGTTGGCCTGACTCAACATTACAATATCAATTGTTACTTCATTTCTGAGGTTTCTTTCTTTCACTACCAATTTCAGACTTTTTAGCTTTCACAATCTCATTAGCCAATTCCTTATTATTCTCTCTCTAGATGGATAGATAGAAAGAAGGAGATATATGGATATAGATTTCCTATTGGTTCTGTTTCTTTGGAGAACCCTAACTAATACATTACCACAATTCAATCAGGGATTGAGGAAGATAAGGGTAAGTAGCCATTTAGTAAGACTATGTTTACCACTGCTTATTCCTTTTCTGAGAGGGTGAACAATTCAAATAAGAGTGTTTCCTGACTCCTCTGCCCCCAAATTCCATAGTTCTACTCTTCAAAAATTAATCATTTTCTTTTTTTTTTTTTTTCAATGTTTATTTAT